>NW_020175666.1:1500298-1544149 GCF_003031525.2 Neophocaena asiaeorientalis asiaeorientalis
AAAAAAAAAAAAAAAAAAAAAGAAAACTGACCCTGGTCTGGTAGAAGGTCATGACTAGAAACTCACCCCAATGTTTTTGAAATGGATGTACTTGACATGGCTGTGCTTGTCACTGTATGAACTCTATAGTCCTTGGGAATCCGAGGGGAACGAGCATCACACATGACATGTTTTAGTTTTGAAAATACCGACCCTTTGTCTCAAGAAGAATAACTGCATCTTGGGGCTATTTCTAATTTGCCTGCTGTTTGCATGTATACTAACTTACCTGTGTCATAACAAGCCACCAAGGAAGCAAGCTAAACCCTTTTACAGACAAGGAGCCCACAACCCGCAAAGGTTAAGGCAGTTGCTCAAGACCTCACAGCCAGCATACGGCTGAGCCTGGAAGCCCATCTGGATGCGCTGAGTCCAGACCCAGAGCTCTCTCCACCACGTGTCCTTGTCAGCACAGTGGAAGCTGAGGCCATTTTTCTTCCCAGCAGCAGAGGGCTGGCTGGCTAGATATTGGCTGTGGTTTTTAGATAAACTACTGCTGATTGATTACCACATTTTATTTTCCCCATTCGATTATAACTCCTTAAGGATAAGACTTATTCTTGTCTTAATAGGACTTATTCTTGTCATATTTACATATTTTCATCTCCTTACACAGTTTCACATGCCCCTGGAAGGTAAGCTGGAAGAGGGCAAGGACTTGCCTCTTGTGGACAGCCTTACTCTCTGCACGTGGAGAGCACACTATGAGTGTCTATTGAAGGAAATTATTTGCATGTTGCAGAGGGGCCTCCTGCAGAGCTGAGGCCATAGCAGATGCTCAGAAAATGCTTAAGAATCACACAAGGGTAAACACTGGCTCCTTCTCCAGGAGGGTGGTTCTGCGAGACAGATGTCCTGGGAAGAAGGTTGGCTACTGAGACAGATGGAGGGGCCTAGATATTTGGGAGACGGCTGTGCCCTCATGTGTATGTTCCTTCTATTGAGAGCAAAGGTATTTATCACAGCAAATGGCAGAAACACAAAGGAAGCAGAGTCAGGGCTCAGGCGAAGAAGCATTTAAGATGCTATCTTCTGGTGCAGAATAATTCATTTCACACCAAGATCCCAGCTCAAAGTCCTCTTCTGCTGTGCAAGTCTGCCACAGAAGGGATGGCAGGTCTTTCCATATCTGAACGGTATGCCCAGAGCTGGGTGTGAGAAGGCAAACCAAAACTGTAAATAGAGATAAAGGACTTTGTGTCTGAAGACATGAGTGTCTGATCGGGGCCAGGCCTGCTGTTGGCTAAATAACCTGCGATACGTCATTTCCCATCTGTGACTCTCAGTATCCTGTGGTTACGTCATCCGGGCTCTGCCAGGAGAAGGTGCGGAGCTGGTGGCATTAGCACAGCTCTAGTTCCCTACCCACAGCTGATCTGGGGGAGAAGGGAAGAGAGAAGAACAGCCTGAGCCACAAACGTTCATACCTGAGATGCTTTTCTATAAAGAAAGTGCCCGCAGCACCCATTCCCAAGGCGCTACTCTTAAATAATAAACCCCGGGCCTAGACAAAGGGAGAGTGTGGGTCTGGGGGCAGCCAGCGAACCTCCCTTCTGTGTCCTGTGATCATCTGTTGGCGAGGAAGGAGGTCTTGGCCCTCATATCAGGGAGGCACCCAGCTCACCCAAGTGGATCCGCGCCTCAGCCAGGCATTCGGAATCCTGGATTTCCTCTGCTTCCACAGGTAACTCATGGCCCGATCTGTCATTTGGACCCCAGATGTGGGTGAAGGAACCTCGAAACTATTCAAGGCCAGGAGCTAGTAGATTATAACCCAGGATAGAGCCAGGGACCTGAGCACACCTACTGAGGGGGTGCCTGATAGAAAGGAGGAGCACGTTAAGGAAGTAAGGTAGGCTTTCCAGGAGTGAGGCCTAGGATAGGGGAGAAAAGAGAAGGTGGGCTTACTGGAAAGTTCAGGGCAATGACACCACTCACCCTGACACCATGATGGAAAGTTAGGCTAGCTTCATAAAATACCAGAAGTTAGGGACTTGCCTCGTGGTGCAGTGGCTAAGACTCTGCACTCCTAATGCAGGGGGCTCAGGTTCGATCTCTGGTCAGGGAACTAGATCCCACATGCGTGCTGCAACTAAGAGTTCGTATGCTGCAACTAAGGAGCCCATGAGCCGCAGCTAAGGACCAGGCAAGCCACAACTAAGGACCCCATGAGCTGCAACTAAGGAGCCCGCCTACCACAACTAAGACCCGGCGCAACCAAATAAATAGATAAAATTTTTTTTAATACTGAAAGTTAAAGTGACCTCAAAGCATCCAATCCTATTCTTTCTTCTACAAAAACTGGCGAATGAGGCCTCCTAACATTAAGTTGCTTGTCCAAGGACTCGCTGCCAGTCAGAGGTAGAGCCGTAAGGAGAACCGGCTCCCCAGGCTGGACTCAGGCGCCTTCCTTTACGCCCCCCCCAGACCTGACAGGATGCTAAATGGAGCTGGAGGGCAGCCAAGTCTAGGAGCACAAGAAAAAGCATGCCAGAGGGTATCAGATGGAGTCACAAACACCAACGTCAGCATCATGGAGGATGACAGAAGATTGTGGGAAGAGACTGGGATTGGACGAGGAGGAACAAACTCTGAGAGTTTGTTATACATCGAGGGCAACGTGGACAACTTGCTCAGGCCCCTACTGTAGAGCTCACTGGGATATAGCATGAATATTTGCTTATGTGGGTATTTCTCTCACTAGGCTGTGAGCTCCTTGGGGGCAGGATGTATTATTTATCTATAGATCCGTGGCACAATCCCTAATTCAGTAAATGTCTGATAAAGGAATGAATAAATGCACACATGCGTGAATGAATGAATGAATGTCAGCAGGGCTTACAGGACAGGACATTTGGAGTTCTAGCCTCAGCTGTGCCACTTACCAGCTATAAACCTAAGGCAGGGAACTGAAAAATGGGATGAATGACGGTGCTCGCTTCCTAGGGCCATGTAAGGATTAAATGAGATCAGGCATCAGAAGTGCTCGATAAATATTAGCTATTTTTACTAGGACTATTTTCAGGAAGCAGAACCAAGGGGGTAGTTAAATTTGATGAGCCTGGAGGCTGGCATACAAGTCAGTGAGAAGTTTAGGCTGAAGTGCTTTGTGTAGCTTATCTCTCATCATCCCTGCTTTCCTCTCCCTGCACCACCATAATTTCTGGAATCTACCTGCTCTTTATTTGAGAAGATCTTTATTTGAATCTTCCTGGTCTTTATTTAGGAAGATGTTTATTTGAGATCAGGACAACCTTGCCTTTCTCCAGCCTGTGCTCTCATATAAATCCGTGCTTGTGAGGACGACATAGATAATGATCACCCCTGCATTTATGATTCTGCAAATGGTGGCATTTCGGACACCATGGTGCCACTTCACTGGGGGCCTTGGCATTCTTGAATCAGATCACACAATGATGATGGACAGCCACGCCATGGACCTGCTCCTAAGGCCATCTTGAACAGGGTAACAGGCCAGGCCAGTGGAGGTCAGTCTCCTGTTTCTGACCACCTCTCCTCCTAAGCTCTGGAGAGCCTGAACTAATGCACAGGGAAAGCATTTATCCCCTTTGGGCCAGGTGTAGGGATATGAAAGCAAATCTCAGGGCAGAAAACAAGCAAGATATGTTAGAACGAAATCATGGAAAGCCTTACATGCCAAGCTATAGGTTTTTAGGCTTTCTCCGGCATCTCATGGGGGAGCTGTTGAGAGCAGGAATATAACCTGATCAAAACTCCGTTTTTGAGAGATGATTTGGCAGACACGTTCAGGAGAGAATTGGCATGAAAGGATAGGAGAGGGAGGGAAGTAAGAACAGCAGGAAGAGAAGTTTGGTGGGGTTTTTTTTGGCCGCACTGCGGGATCCTAGTTCCCTGACCAGGGATCGAACCTGAGCCCCCTGCTTTGGAAGCACAGGGTCCCAGCCACTGGACTGGCAGGGAAGTCTCAACAAGGACCTACTCTATAGCACAGGGAACTCTGCTCCATATTATGTAACAACCTAAATGGGAAGAGAATTTGAAAAAGAATATGTAAATCCTAATCTCTCAATTCGTCCCAAAAAACAGCAAGAAGGGTCATTAATAGCAGAGGGCAAATGAGAAGAGGGAAACAAATCATTCCAGAAGCTTCCCAGAAAACCTCCTCTGATATCTTATTGGCCAGAACCAGGTCACATGGCCACGCCTGGCTACAAAGGAGGCTGGAAAAGGAAGCATCTGGACTTTCTGTCTCTATCATGGTAAGTGGGGTCTGCTGGTAGGGAGGGAAGGATGGGGAATAGCTACGAGGTAGGCAGCCAGCAATGTCTACTGCTTGGTCACAAATAGACTGAGCAACAGGTCTCGGGAGATGAAGGCCAGGGTCATAGAGGCAAGGAGGAAGAGGAAGAAGAGAATTCAAGAGGTGGAACTGGCAGGACTTGGTAACTGATGAGCCATAAGATATTAGGAAAAGGGAGGAGTTGCAGATCAGCCCAGGGTTTCGAGTCTGGGTGACTAGGAGAGTGGTGATGTGTGAGCAGAAACAGGGAAGTCAAAGGGAGAAGGGAGATCATGGGGGATGGAGAGGTGATGAACCTTCTGGGGTCATGTTGAGTTTGAGGTGCCTGTGGAACATTCAGGTAGAGACATCCAGCTTGGAAACATGGAGCTTTGAGGGGCTCAGAACAAAGTCCCTATGTCACAACCTATCTGTTTAAGGGCTAAAGGGTTACAAAGGGGAAACTGGCTAGAGGCACATGAGAGGGCTTCCTGCAAAAGGTTGAAAAGAGAGCTTTGCAAAAGGAAATGCCGTGGGGTCACAGGAAAAAAACCCAGGAGGAGGGTCACGTGGAATGCAAAGTGGTTTGTGCAAAGCCAGGAGAGGGACAGAGGACAGGCTCTCAGCTGCTGGGGAGAACTAACATTGCAGAGATGAAGACAAACTGACTGGTGAGGTTGGCTAAGGTGGGAGTGGACAGGTTGCCACTACTGGGTTTTAGACATAGAATGAGGAGCGTGGGTCTCATAAAGTAACTAAGAGGGACCCACTGACTTTTCTTGAACAAGAGAGGATGACAAAGTGATGTTCAAGAAAAATCAATATTGTGGGTACTCCCAGGGCCTATTGTCTAATATAAGAAGTTCCTCATTTGGAGAAATAGAATCTTCTTACATTAGGTCCATCTTGAGAGTTTAAAAAAATTTTCACATCTGCTACCGTCACCCTTTTGAGGAGAATTAGGAAGACTAAGCCCCATTGCAGACAAGGAAACTGAGATTCAAAAAGGTTTAATTTTCTTGATATATGATTGGCCAAAGAAGCACATGAAGGGATGTATAACATCATTAGTCACATGGAAATGCAAATGATAACCACAGTGAGATACCACTATACCTCCTGTAATGGCTAAAATGCAAAAGACCAACCACAACAAGTGTTGACAAGGATGTTGGGTAGCTACAACCTTATATATTAATGGTGGCGTGTGAAAGGGTGCAGTCACTTTAGAGAAGTCTGGCAGGGTTTTTTTTTTAATTTTTTAAAAATAAAGTTAAACATACTCTTAAAATGTGGCTCAGGAATTCTACTCCTATTTACCTAAGAGAAGTGAAAACACATGTCCACACAGAGTCATATACACATATACTCATCACAGCTTTATTCATTATAGCCCCAAAGTAGGGAAATAAAAGCCCATCAACAGGTGAAAAATTTCGAGGCCTATCCGTACAGTGAAATCCTACTCAGCGATAAAAGGCAACAACTTAATAGATGCAAAAATGTGGATGAATCTCAAAAACATGCTGAGAGGAAGAAGCCTTTAGGGACTAAAGAGAACATATTGTATGACTCCTGTTATATGAACTGCTAGAACAGGTCAAACTAATTTGCAGTGACAGAAAGCAGATCAGCTATTTCTGGGGTGGTAGGAGAAGGAACTCTTCGGGGTGATAGAAATGCTCTATTTCTTGACGGGGTGGTTTTTGCATGGGTGTGTATACATTTGTCAAAACTCATTGAGCTGAACATTTTAAATAAGTGCATTTCTTGTTTGTAAGTTCTATCACAATAAAATTGGTTTTAAAAAAAGAAAAGAGGGGGGCTTCCCTGGTGGCACAGTGGTTGAGAGTCCGCCTGCCGATGCAGGGGACACGGGTTTGTGCCCCGGTCCGGGAAGATCCCACATGCCGCGGAGCGGCTGGGCTCGTGAGCCATGGCCACTGAGCCTGCGCGTCCGGAGCCTGTGCTCCGCGGCGGGAGAGGCCACAACAGTGAGAGGCCCGTGTACCATAAAAAAAGAAAAAAAAAAAAATCCTGAAGCCTGGCCCCACCCCCATCCCCAGAGATTCTGATTTAATTAGTCTGGGCTTGGGTCTAGGCAGTAAGAGTGACTTGAAAGCTCCCCAGGTGACTTAAAGGTACAGTCAGGGCTGAGAACCCCCAATCTACACAAAGGCATAAAGAAGAGAGTGAGCGTCACCTAAACTCCCATTGCTGGAGTCATTGGTGTGGGCTGCAGGCACCAGGTCAAGGAGCGAGAACACCGGTGTTTACACCTTTCAAGGAGCATCATCTGGGGTCCTCCAGGTGTGCTGTACCAGAGGAGACGCTCACCCCGTCCTGCCTCAAGAACCAGGTGTTTTAGATGTCTGTGGTGCTGCTTGTCCCTAGGGTCAAGATGCTTTGTGACTCCTAGGGTCACAAAGATGCTGAAAAAGCAAACATCCAGGCAGCCTTTCAAGTTTGTAAGACAAGACTCCAGGAGAACCAAAACGGAGGATGTGAAAGTGGTGGTGGGTGGAGAGGTGTGGGAAATTCCACCATGACTCCAGGGAACCGGTGCATCTTCCTCAGCCTACCCAACCCCCAGCAAAGAATGCTTAGCCGAACCTGGAACTTCTGGGCTTCCCTGGTGGTGCAATGGTTGAGAGTCTGTCTGCTAGTGCAGAGGACACGGGTTCAAGCCCTGGTCTGGGAGGATCCCACATGCCGCGGAACAACTGGGCCCGTGAGCCACAACTACTGAGCCTGCATGTCTGGAGCCTGTGCTCCACAGCGAGAGAGGCCGCGATAGTGAGAGGCCCGCACACCACGATGAAAAGTGGCCCCCGCTTGCCACAACTGGAGAAAGCCCTCACACAGAAACAAAGACCCAACACAGCAAAAATAAATTAATTAATTAATTAACTACCCCCAACATCTTCTTTAAAAAAAAAAAAAAACACCTGGAACTTCTGAGCAGAGAAACTGTTGACTTGACTAAAAGCAGAGGTAAGGGCTTGGAAACACAGTTATCTAGTAACCTGAAGAGAAGGACAAACATCAGGAAAAAGTAGGGGGAGGATTTGAGATGGATTCTAGGAATGGAAGAATGCAAGAAACCCCTTGTGCCTCTGAATTTCTCACACTGCCTGGAGTTAGCCAACTGTTCCAAAAGTTTTGTTCCCTCACCTTTTTTTCACTGAGCACAGTGTTCCGGGCTCATTGGAGTAGAGGGCCAGATCTAGAGCCCCAGCCTTCATCTTGTTGGACACACAAAAAAAAAAGGAGAGAGGGAGAGAGGGAGAGAGGGAGAGAGGGAGAGAGGGAGAGAGAAACCACCAAAAACTGAATCATTTACCGCAGTCATTCACCACACAGCCCTCTTTTAAATGGCTCTGTGGTTTCTCCAAAATCCCTTGCCAATTCTCCTTATTGACCCCAGAAATCCAGCTCTGGCCCTCAGCTTACAACCGCAGCTCAACCATGGAGTTAGCCAGCCCTGCCCACCTTTGAAAACAAGTCAGTGGTTACGTATCGTAATCAAAAATGTGCCCTTGAAGTTTCACACCTACACACACACCCACCAAGAATTCACCCCACGGAGCACATTTCTTTCTAGGCAGGATGTGGCAAACATTGTCAGTGCCGTTTGACCATCATTCCCCAGAATTCCCGGCCAAAAGAAATGTTCCTAGGCTCTGGCAATGAATTGGGATTGGTCCACGTCAGTGGCTCTCAACTTTTGAATTTTTTTAAAGACTTTGTTTTTTTAGAGCAGTCCTAGGTTCAAAGCAAAATTGAAGGGAAGGTACAGAGATTTCCCATATCCCCCATGCCCTACACATTCACAGTCTCCCCCATTTTCAACATCCCCCACCAGAGTGGGACACCTGTTACCAAGGATGAACCTGCATTGGTGTGTCATTATCATCCAAAGCGTGTAGTCTACACCAGGGTACGCTCTTGGTGCCATACAGTCTATGGGTTTGGACAAATGTATGACATGTATCTACCATTATAATATCATCCAGAGTATATGCCCGAAAAATCCTTTGTGCTCTATTCGTCCTTCCCTCCCCGCAGCCCCTGGAAATCAGTGATCTTTTTACTGTCTCCATAGTTTTGTCTTTTCCAGAATGTCATATAGTTGGAATCATATAGTAGGGAGCCTTTTCAGATTGGCTTCTTTCACTTAATAATATACATTTAAGTTTCCTCCACGTCTTTTCATGGCTTGATCAACTCCTTTCTTTTTGGAGCTGAATGATAATCCATTGTCTGGATGTACCACAGTTTAGTTGTCCGCTAACCTACTAAAAGACATCGTGGTTGCTTCCAAGTTTTGGCAATTATGAATAAAACTGCTATAAATATCTGTGTGCATGTTTTTGTGCCAATCAATCTTTTAAAAAATTATTTTTATCCCCTTAGGGAGTTTTTTAGACATTTTTTCCCTAATTGCCCGCTCCCATGAAATTTTTATACCACAGACACACTGTATATGTCTATATACTGTTTGTATATCTGTGCTTATACATAAAAAGAGTAAGATTTTTTTGCTCCCCCGCCCCGCCAAGAACCAAGTTTCATCCCATGGAGGGTGATATCACCCCCACTGAGAAGTTAAGGTCTTAGTCAACAAAGAATTGCTTTTGCCAATGATTGGGGTGGGTATCTGATCCAGTTCTGGCCAATGAAACATAAAGGAATCCGATTTGGGAGAGGCTTTCCTCCTTGATCAAAGAGCGATGTGAAGAGAAATGACCATTAGCTCTGTCCACTTCGAATTATGGTATCTCGTGAGGATTTGCCACTTGGAACTATGGCTATTTTGTAACCATGAGAGTGGTAGAAAGAAAGCAGAGAAAAAGCCCAGGCCCTGCTGAAATCATTGAGCCACTAGACAATCATAACCACTGCCCGCTTCCAGACTTCTTGTTAAATGCGAGAGTGAAGGTCTCTATGCCACTATCAACAAGATATTCTGAGGCTTGCAGCTTCAAACCTCCCAAGGTTTGACGGGGGCTTCTCTTGCTAAGAAAGAAGCTTTTTCTCCCCACAGCAATTTTATGGAGGCAGACTTGAGCGAGAAGGGCAGGAGGGAGGTTAGTTTGGTGGGGTTGCAAACATTTGGATATTCATAAGGGATGTGGTTCAGGCCTCTCAGAAGATGGGAGCTGTGCTGAAAAGTGGGCCACTGTGGCCACACACAGGGTCTCCCTCAGGCCAACAGCCCAAAGTAAAGTGCTAGGATTCGCCTGAACCCTTGTTTCATTTAAAATAAATGAGAGACAATAAAAGCTGTTTCCAAGTGCAAAGTGTTTTTCTGAGAGTGTTTCCCCAAAATAAAAGTGCTTCTGTTCTCACTCACTGCACGTCTTCCACAGTGAGTCAGGGTGCCGAGGCCGTGCACTGCCTCCACAGAAACCCCCATCTGGAGCTCTCCCGACCCTGCTCTCTTTGGTCGACCAGTTGCCTGGCGTGGGGAGGGGGCTGCACCTCCCAGGAGGGGATGGTGAGGTGTGATACAGGCCACCAGTCTTACAGCTGGCTCTTCCCCCAGAAGCCCAGTCCCAGCCCTGAACTTGTGTAGCAGGTATTCTGAGAGCTGAAGCAGACCTGGAGAGTGAGCACAAGTCCCACCGTGTTTATAGAATTAGGAGATTGGGGGCCCAGTGAGCCAAACACAGGGGCTTAGGTGTCCAGGCCAAACACTCACCTCCCAGGAGGTCATGGATTACTCGGGTAACAGAGCAAGATGTTTGTGGTCTTGGGAACAGAGCCCTCCTCTCCTAACCCCCCACCCAGCGGCCTTGCCCAGCACCCTGGGGCTGTAGCTTATTTGTCCTCACCCTGGACTGTGCTGGGGTGTCTCAAACTCTCTATTCACCTGTTTGTTTCTTCCCAACAAAATTGCAAGCTTCTCAAAAGCTGAGGTCTTGACACGCCTGTCTTGGGACACCCTGTGGCACACGTAGGCCACTCGACATCCAACCATCAGTCAGCTTGATTTCTAAGCAGCTGATGTGGTGAAGGGACCAGAAGTACTCTCATGGGATAGTGAGATGTTTGGGGAATTTGGGCACCTCGTTCTGTATTCTTTTATGTGATGGTCGGTCAGGTTCGGCCACAAGAGGAGACGAAGGAGAGGCTCAGGAAAAAACAAAGTTTATTATGTTCACAGGTGCCAGAGACAGGAGGCCCACGCTCCATGTAGGGTCATGTGGGAAAGACACCAGGGTGCTCAGGAGATAGAAGACGGGAGCAAGAGGAAGGTTTAAACCGTGGCCTCATTGGGGTTTTTGTGGGAAAAGCAAGGCAGAGCTGGGGGAACAGCTTAGGATTGACTAGTTGGGAAGATTTCAGTGGGCTTTGGGCTGTAGAAGTGGTCTCTAGTTGCCTGGTACCTGGCCCCAGGCTGATTAAGGCCAAGGAATATTGCCACCCGGAATGGATGGGCCAGGTAGAAAATGTGTGGCTCTGGATTGGGGAGTTTGTATATCAAGGGTATTCGTCTTGTGAGTACTTTGCTATCCCTAAGAATTGGCTAGCCCTGGGACGAGCATTCTCCTCCCGGCCAGAAAGGCTTTTTAAGATGTCAAAACATAATAATATACAGAACAAATTATATATAAAGTATTTTTATATATTTATATACATATTTAGGCTACTCCTAAATCACCGCAGATCAATAAGTGGGAATGTCCACAATAACCCAGAATCTGGGTCCCCTACCTCTTATCCACTGGTTGGAAATGATGCTATGTATTTATATAAATAAGTATCAGAATCATATGATCCCAGGGCTAGAAAATGCTCTGTATATTCTGACATATTCAAAGCTCCTCTTGTAAATACTTCCTTTGAAGCAATCTGCCATTTAGTCAAAGGAGAAGTTGAGGAAGAGGGAGGGTCCCGAGATGTTGCCCTGAATCTGAATCGAGAGCCACTCCTCTGGGTCTGCTGCGTGGCATCCTCACCATTGGAGCCTCTCTTCTAAGCAGCTCTTTCTTGGACTTCTGTCTGTGTGGCTGCTGTGACAGGCACTGAGCAAAACAAGCTACATGCATGGTTTCCACTCTCTGGACATTAGCAACGCGAGACGGACCGCGATGATGAGATGGAGTTACGGGACACGTTTGTAAACAATGAGAATATGAAATACTTTTGTGCAAGCGTCTGATGGACTGAGAAGACCAGAGGAGGGGTGGCCCAAGCAATGTTAGTGTGGAAAGGACAGTGGACCCATGTTCTAACTGCCACTAACTAACTGGGCAGCTTCAAGGAAGTCTGTTCCATTTCATTTCCTCATCTTCAAATTTTGTGATTGGATAAGGTGATCACAAGGTCTTTTTTTTAGTTCTTCTAGTCTAAGACTCTCCAAGTTTGGGGAAAGGAATGGAGAGCAATGAGGCAATAGTAATACTAGTACTAATAACAATAATGATAATAATAGACAACATGTATTGAGTGTCTCCTAAGAACCCGGATACTGTCCTACGTGTTTTACGTGTTCATTTAATCTCACAGTGACACGAAGATGTACGTAATGTGATCTATCCCCATTTTACAGATGAGGAAGATGAGACCTAGAAAAATAAAGCACTCAAGGTTATATATCTAGTAAGTGCTACAGCCAGTACTTGAACCCAGATGGTCTGACTGTGCCACTAGGAAGCCGGCGTTGGTGTCCTAGCCTCTGTGAAGGAGCTGGGTTGCTGTTCCGTCTAGCAGTCTCCCTGGGGAGTGGAGGCCTGGCTCCTGCATTCCCAAGGCTAGGGTACAGCTCGAGTGCCAGCAACAGCAGAAGGAGGGTGGGGAGAATGAAGAGGAAGGGGAGGCTGGCTACTCTTCTGTTTGGGGCACACACATACCTTGCTGATTAGCAATGATGGGAAAGGAAGCACACGCTGAGGGCCCTTGACAGCTTAATGGGGTTTTAGAAAAATACACATCTATATTTTTAAACTTTTTTTTTCCATTCGTACATTTTTAGCTTCAAGTTCTGGACTGAAATAGCAGTTGTCTTAGATAACTCTTCCTCCTTAGGCTCCCACGTTTGGAAAAGGTCTTAGCCCAGCCTGGGGGTATGGGGAGGGAGAGAGAGAGAAAGAGAGAGAGAGAGGTGACAAGCTTAACATAACGTCTGGCACAGATAGTAGATACTTGATTGGATACTGGATGGATAGATGGATGCACGGATAGATGGATAGGAGAGAGAAGGGATATGATGGGAGCAAAAGAAAAACATGTTTACCCATGAGATTTTCCTAAGAATTAAGAGTAGACTCCCTGTAGAAATGTACTTACCCTGCTTAGGGTCACAACTAAAAAACTGACACTTCACCAGGGCCTAGCCTCTTAGAAGCAGTTTAAACCAAGTCTTGAGAAAGAAGGACACTCACGATTCAATTCCCATCAAACAGCCCAATCTCCAGTCACTTCTCACATCTTCTGACTACTGTGGACCACTCATACCTTTCCTAAACACACTATGGCAGATACCATAGTTTGGCTTAATTGACATCGATTCCAATACGCTTCTGCCATACCTTCCTCTACTACAGAAAGTGGAAAAAGAACTACTCAAATCCCCACCTTGTCTTGCAAGTAAGGCACCAGCTTGGTTATACTATTCTGGCTGGTTCAAGATAGGCAGAAGTCCTGGAGGAAGGTTTCCTACTGACATAAATGGGCAAAGCTTTGTCTATCATTTCTTTTTCCTTCCTGCCTGGAACTCTGATGCAATGTTTGGAGGTATGGCGACCATTTTATGATGAATAGGGCAAAAGCTTTGAGCTAAAAATGGCAGAGCAGGAGGACAGAAGGAATTGGTCCCAGTGGCCTCATTAAACTGCCATGTCAGCCCTGGGCTCTCTCCCTCTGTTCTTCCAGTTTATGAGAAAGACGAACCCCTTACTTGTTTAAGCTACTCCCTGCCAAACACAATCTTAAATGATATATGATAAAGTTAAGGCCTCCATACCTTTGTTCATGGGACTCCCCCTGCCTAACTGCCCTTCGCTGCCTTTTCTTCTAGTGAACTCTTATTTTCCATTCATCTCAAATCTCTGCAGACTTCCCTGAGCCTCTCCCTCCGCCTCTAGGCTGCTCTCCTTTTGAATGCCCTTATCACCTGTGGGGGCCTCTCCTAGCATTTGCACTGTGGTTATTTATGTACATGTATTTTCTCAGTAGAGAGGAGGCATTATAAATATTTGAAATGTAGAACTAGAGATGCCATGAAGTGGGACTGAGCAATATGTCCTCTTAAATGCTGCTCCCTTCCCACCCAGAATCTTTAATTTCTTCCTCTCTTGGGGTTCCATCCAGCTTATCTAAAGACGTGCTCCAGTCTTCCCAATCTTGAAAACACTTTGGTTTGTTCTTGCCTCCCCTGTGAGCTACCAATTCTCTCTACCCTTGACTCTGTATTTGATTTTCCACCTATAGGAGATACGGTGTAAGGTAAGGGGGTATCAAACAGGCTGGCATCACATCTGATCTCTACCACACACTACCTGTGTATCTTTGGGCACCTGTCTCTGAACTGCTGGACCTTCATCTGTAACATAAGAATAATCACCTTCATTGTACAGAATTGTGGGGAGAGTTGAGTGTGGTGATGTGTTCCAAGTGCGTGGTACAGAGCAGGTGTTGGATAAATACAAGTTCCCTTGCCATTCTGATTCCCCCCTGCCCACCCTCCCTCCCTTCCTTCCTTCCTTCCTTTATTTTTTCCTCCCTCCCTCCCTCTCTCCCTCCCTTCCCTCTTCCTTCACATTCTAGGCACTGGGCTGGTTTAAGAGACAAAGCCGCATTAAGCATGATTTCCCTCCTCCCTTCACTCCTCTATGTGATCTACTCCAAGCTTTAATCCTTAGAGGAGTTTGCAGTTCCAGTACAGTATTTCTCAAAGATCTCATCCACTTTCGCAACTTCAAGCTTCGACTCACAGTGAATCAATCACTCCCAAATTTACAAATCAAATCTAGGGCTGACTCTCCTCCTAAATGTCCTGCCCCAGCCATCTCCACCTCCTGGAGGTCCTACAGTCAGCTGCCCCCCTCTTCCTCCCAAAGCAGGAAATACTCGGTAAACATAGCGATCCATCCAAAATCCCTGAGGGGTAGAGTAAGGAATAGGCAAGATGAAAGCCCCGCCCTCACCAAATAATGGCAGCTGTTAAGCCACAAGATGCTCCCTCTTTCTTAACGAAGCTGGCTTAAGTTGGTAAGGTGTTCAGTTATGATGCTGTGTATAAACCAGCACAATGGCGTCTCTGGTCAATATTACAAACCTTGGCCCCAGAGATGAGGAAGACAGAAACTAGGCGAGTGAGCGTGCATTTTCAGCCTCGGTGTCTATCCGAGGAATTCTGGGCTGCGACCTTGGGAGCGCTCCCTCCTTCTGCACCAAGGGGACACATTTATCCCTCTCCTTAGGTTGAGCCCTAGGCCCTGGCAGTCCTCAGAAGCACCTCCCCACAGGTCCCTTACATTTTTTTCTAAATGCCTAGTTTGTTGCCAATGGGTCCCAGTTCTCTGCGGCAATAACCCTGCAGTCCCGACAATGCACTTGTGGGAGGCTTTCTATGGAAGGCCCCACTCCACCCCCATGGCCCTTCTCTCTTTCTTGGAGAAAGGGACCACGTGCCACCAGTCAGGCCCCGTGCTCAGCTCCCCCAGTGGACCCACCGCAGAAGGGCAGAGGGCAGAAAATAACTCATGAGAACCAAAAACAAAACCCCATTGGAACCACAAATGAAAATGGCTTAGGGAAAAAGGGTCCTGAGATGCTTGGGCTATTAATAAAGTCACATGGGCCTCAGCCCTCTCGCCCTCTCTCCCAGGAAGCAGGGCTGGCCAGCTCATGGCCAGGCGTGTTCATTCTTGGGAAGGCCCCAATTCACCAGATAAAATGTGCCCCAGACCCTATTCATTCTGCAAGCCCCTCCCAGTGTGTGCACATTCTCTCCCTCCCTCCCTCCCTCTCTCTCTCTCTCTCTCTCTCTCTCTCTCTCTCTCTCTCTCACACACACACACACACACACACACACACAACTTCTTGACTTCTTGTCTATCATGTCTTCTAGGCCCTGCCTTACCTTTACCCTCCTGTTGGTCAGCCCAGTGAGGAAAGAAGGAACAGAGCGAATGGAAATGTAGAAAGCCTGGGCGACTCCTGAGTAACTACGTCTTTGCCTTTACCCTCTATGACCCTGGGAAGCTTGAACCACAAGGACTTGAACTATAATCCCATCAGGGACAGCCGGGCACATACACCTGCTCACAGACTGATGGGAAAAGAATCCCTAGAACTTCCTTCTACAGAGTTGTCTGCTGTCTTCAGCTTGAGTAATTTGGGTAGTAAGTGGATTTATCACTTCCACTCCTTGTTCACATTTTCTACTACTTCTCTCCTCTTCACTGCCACTCCCCCACGTCCTGCCCCAGGATCATGGACAACCCTAGGGAACATTCTAGAATAGGCTGCGCCAGAAGAGCCCTTCCCAGCTCACATCTTGGAAAACGACATGTGAACCAATTAACACCTCCCAGCCGTGAAGAAGCTCTGAGTCACCAACTCATAATCAAGGTTTTGAGAGCAAGACGGGACCACACAGGGTCATCCTGCCCAGCCCCCTACCTTCAGGAAGAGAGGCCGTCAAGCTGTTGCATAGATGAGGCCACGGTTACAGCAAAAGCCTCCAGCTGGGGCAAATGCTATATTGGTCTGCATGTCTGCTGGATCCACTTGCTTCCCGAGAGTGTCATAGCCTTGGGTTTTGTCCAGGGTCCTCATCTCCTGATACCCTCTGAACCAAATTAGGGTGGGAGATAGAGGCACACCATCCCAACCATCCCATCATCCCACTGACATTTAGCTTGGTCGGGGACCCCAGAGTAAGCTGCTCTCAATTAGATTCAGGAACAGCATTTTTTTATTAGCATAGTCAGGAGATTAAGTTTCACCCAATCCACCCCATGCGGTACAGAGAGGAAGTGTGGCATAGTAGAGACAGTGCTAGATTGACCTGGGTATGAGTTTCTGCTCTGCCCCTTGCAAGTGGGATGGTTGACCTTGAGCTACGCATATAACTTCTTAGAGCCTCCATTTCCTGATCTACATAACGGGAGTGATAGTGACTCCTCTCATGTTTGGTGTGCAAGTCCCTTGAAAACTCGTAAGTGATTACTGTTAAACTCTATAGTATGCCTCTGGCAGCCTAGTAGAAAATGGTGGCAACTGTTCTGCTTTGCACGTGGTAGATGTCTGTTCTTCCACCCCCAGGTCCCCTGGCAGAGCTCTAAGCACACACTAGGCATAGAAAATTATTTGTTAAATGAATGAATGATGAGCTCATATCAACCTGTGGTTTCAATAGCCAGACGCCTTCAACATGGTCCCCTTTCATTTTAAAGCTGATGATTTGTCTTGGTGCCGGTTGGACTCTGTGATCTGGAGTGCAAGAAGGTCTCGGCTTTGGTTCAGGGCTGTTTCGACCAGAAATGTCAGACTAGGCTGCTTGGTATAGAGTGCGTGCAGGCTACCTGTGCTGTGAGTCAATGTGAGCACCTCTCCCGCCCCATAACAACAGACGTTGTAAGAGAAGCACCTCGCCAAGAAAGCCAGGAGCCCCTGGTGGTGGGCAAGGCCCCAGTAACAAGGCCCATTTAGTAGGTACCAGGAGTGCTGCATGCCTTTTCTTGTTCAATGCACACAAGTCCCCTGTGGGGTGGGTGCTTTTCTGATCCTCATATTACAGGCAAGAACACTGAGCTTCAGAGAGGTTAAGTCACTCGCTGAAGGTCACCCAGCTCTTAAATGGAGGAGCCAGGATTTGGAGTCTAGACCCTGACTTTAAAACACTTGCTCTTTAGCTGCTCTGCCTGCCGTGAGCCACATTGCAGAACCAAAGAACCAGTCGCAGAGTCACAGATTGACGGCCCTGGATGGATCCAGGCCATACACCTCTCGTTCCGTGCACTAGGCCCAAAGCCATTCACAGATTAGTGGCCACACAGGGTCTACAACCCAGGCTTCTATCTTCTAAGTCAGCTCTTTCGGCAGACCCACGCCCCGTTCCTTCTCCATTCCTGCTGCCCGGAGCTAGATTCCCACGGGCTCACTCCTCCCACTGCCCCAAGGTCCTTCCCAAAGCAAGAGAAGTCATTTAGGAGGAACTGAGATTCAACGTGGGCCAGAGCACACAAATCATTCCTGCTGGAGACCGAACAGATGATCCACATCATGGGGACTCGCAACATTAATAATTGGGTTGCCATAGGGGTGGTAACAACTCCTAATCTTAGAAGCCGTAAAAGTTCAATAGATTGCACCTATCAGGGACGACAGCTGAGACCGAAGCTGAAAGGATAAACTAACTAATCAGACTCTATGCCCTCCTTTTGCAACAAATATTTTATAACACCCTCTATATTATCCTGAAATGAAACTCATAAAAATATAAACTACTACACACACAATTTCAAAAATTCAATTCAATGCCTTAATAATAACAAAAAGGAAAAATAAAATATGTATGTGTATATATATACACACATATATGTTATATATATAATATATATTCATTTGCATAGTCAAAATTCACTATTACACTCAGAGACATAGCGAGAGCTATGTGGCCAAAGCCACTTCCATTCTAGCCAAGAAGCACCTTCCATGCCTCCCAAGGGGCAGCAGCCAATCCCAGACTTGACCAACCTTGAACTTTTCAGGTAGAGGCTGTTCCAGCCAGAGGGAGGAGAAAGCAGTGCTTGGATTATCTGTGAAGCTGAGCAGCCCATGTTTAGGGCACCAGCCAAGCAGGAGAGAAAAGCTATATTTGGAAAGATTTTTTTTTTTAAAGCATTACAGTAGTCATCAGAGGAAACAATCAGAACCCTCCTGCACCTTCTCACATTCTTTCATGATTTAGCCCTAGTTTTATTTTTGAACCACATATGTGGGGTGAGGGTGGGAGGATGCTGTAAACCTTTCCATGCTTAGAATAAAGCATCTGCCAGTGGTTACTGGTTCAGCCTTTGGAGTCAGACTGGCTGCCTCTTACTAACTATGTGACCTTAGGCAAGTTACCACTTCTTTGTGATTCATTTTCTCCCTCCATAAAATGGGATAATAATTTAGTACTTACCTCATAAGATTTTGAGAGGATTAAAGAGAGTTAATATACAAAATGCATATAGAAACGCTCCAAGCATGTGGTAAGTAATATGCGTACAGCTATTAGTAGTCATATTCGTCTTATTATTATTGTCACTAAGGTCTTATTCTAGCCCTAGGAGAGACGATGGAAGCAAGGTCATGGCTGTATGTTCCCAGACCTCAAAGGAGTCAATAGCACTTGGGTTTCTGAATTCTGTGATTGAGAAGAAAAAGCAAGAGGGTTTATGGGTGGGAGGAGTTTAAGAACACTGGTTTATACCAGGTGCCTGCTCTCCCTCTTCTAGGCAGGGCCTTGATCTTGGACACTGAGGGTATAGAAATGGTTTGTAGGCTAGGAGAAGTGACTGGGGGAATCCCATTCCTGGGAGGGTAGGGGGAAGGTTGGAGTTGGGTAGCTGAAGCTAGGAGTTGTTGGAGCTGTCAGGAAGGTGCTTGGTGCCAGCGGCTGGCCTGCCTGAGGTTGGCCTCCTACGCGTCTGTGGGCGCACGCGCACGTGTGGCCATGGGCACCCATGGGCCTGTCACAGGTTCCTGAGGTGGCAGACTTCAGGGGCCATTGAGCAATCTATCCCTTTGGTTAAGGAATGAACATGAACATTGGGCAGTGGGAGGAGTTTAAGAACACTGGTTTATACCAGGTGCCTGCTCTCCCTCTTCTAGGCAGGGCCTTGATCTTGGACACTGAGGGTATAGAAATGGTTTGTAGGCTAGGAGAAGTGACTGGGGGAATCCCATTCCTGGGAGGGTAGGGGGAAGGTTGGAGTTGGGTAGCTGAAGCTAGGAGTTGTTGGAGCTGTCAGGAAGGTGCTTGGTGCCAGCGGCTGGCCTGCCTGAGGTTGGCCTCCTACGCGTCTGTGGGCGCACGCGCACGTGTGTGCCTGTGCACGCGTGTGTGTGCACACACGCACATGCACCCATGGGCCTGTCACAGGTTCCTGAGGTGGCAGACTTCAGGGGCCATTGAGCAATCTATCCCTTTGGTTAAGGAATGAACATGAACATTGGGCCCACCCGTACTGTGATGACTTCGCGCTGCCTAGTTTTCTGGTCGCATTCGGGAATGCCCTGGAGAATTGGATCATTTCTCCAACGGGTCAGGAGACCCAGCCCTGTGCCAGGTCCTGCACAGAGGAACTAAGATGTTGTCGACATATATTAAGATACTGCTCTGTGTCAGGCCCCATCCTGAGCACGTTATATTTATAACTCATTTAATCTTATGAGGTAGCCATCACTGTTTTTATCATTCTAGGGGAGGAAACTGAGGCATGGTCACGTAATAACTTGCCCAAATATACACAGTTTGTGACAGAGCTGGAATTTGGATGCAGGAAATCTGGCTCCAGAGTCCACAGTTCATGGTCTCAACCCCCAATCTCTTCCCATGGCTTCACCCTCCAGGCATGTGTGAGGTAGTGGTGCGGAGGGGTGGACAATTAAATAGGTAACTCAGACAAGAGCCACAGCTGAGGTCCAACAGCGAGGCAGAGGACCTCCAAGGAAAACAACCGGTTTCACGTCCAGGGTTCTTCTCTTCGCAGCTCCAAGGGCGGATGCTCTCATTGTTCTTACTACAGCTTCTTCTGACTCCTGCCCCGTCTAGGGTTTTACCTTTTGCCATTTCCTGCTGGAGGAGAAAGGGGAGGGTATGATAATCACCTCCACTGCAAAGAGGACTCTCCCCACCCACAGATTCCACGGCAACAATCTTAGACCTTCTTTTGCTGTGTCTTGGTTGATCAGGGAGGAGGGAAAGACCCAGGCACTGGTGTGGTTGCTTTGTTAAGTTCAGGCACTTGTTGTTTTCTAGAATTGGCAATGACAAGTGTGGAGTCACCTGTCCAATTAGCCCCATGTGGCAGAGAAGATGGCATCATGTGTGATGAGTACAATGTAGATTCGTCCCATCTGCCACTGTATTTGCTCTTGGGACCTGAGCTTAGCAAAGAAGTAGATCATGAGATGGGGCGTTAGGAACTAGTCTCAAACAGCCAAGTCTTAAACACAAGTGAGTCCGCCCTGTGCAAGTAAATTCCCAGTCTTCAGCAAGATCACTGGCACAGTGACCGTCAAGGAAAATTGCCTTGCTGGCTTTGGGTTCTGTTGGCTTTTGCCTCCAAACTGCCTCGCCCGAGGTCCCTGAGACTTCAGAGCACCCCACTTGCTTTCTGGTTTTCCATCCTGCCCAGATACCCCACTCAAACTGTGTTAGTGAAAGTTTGGGTTGCAAGCAACAGAAACCAACTGTGGTTAGCTTAATAGCGAAAATCATTCCTGGGAAGGGTACTGGGTCACTCACTGAATCGACAGGAAGGCTGAAGAACAGGGCGGAGTCAGGAACAAAGGATGGCAAGGGCTCAGCCAAGTCCACTGGAGGAACAGTCAGCCCGGGCTGCTGCTGCAGGCACCATCACCACTGGACACCCTGCTGCCCTGCTGGAGCCCATCACCCCGGACACTCAGCAGCCCCCAACTCTCAACTTCAACGCTGCTGCCAGGAATAATCCCTGATGGACCCTTGAGCCTCTCTAGATTCCAAGTCCCAGGCAAGTGTCCACGATTGGCTGCACTTAAGTCCCTGCTAATACTCTCGATGTCAGGGGTGAAGAAAGGGGCTATCTCTCCCCCACTCAGCTTCCACAGTTGGAAAAGCCTTGCTGCTCATTGGTTTTGTTATTTCTCCCCAAATAGAAAGGGGTGAGGGGAGGCAAACATATGTAAAACCTGCCTTACTGCAAATTCCCCTGAGGAGTAGACATTGTCTTTGTTGGATGGAGAAATGTAGCCCTGGCCTCTCCCATGCTTTCTCTATCACATAAAACAAATAATTTACATTTTAGCTAAGCTAATTTAGTATGGTCTTTGTCATCTTCAGCCAAAACAATCCTGACTCTTACTCCCATCTCCCTACCTGTGGTTCTCAACCAAGGACAGCTTGGTCCCCACAGGGGACCTTTAGAAATGTGTGGTGTTTGTTTGCCATTTAGCAAATGTTGACTAAGGCACTAAGCATCCTGAATGCCGTGGCACAGTAAGACACTGTAAGAATTGTTCTTACTCAAATGCCAACAATGCTGCTGTCGGGAAACATGGCACCTGCATCAACCATGACGGGCATCACTGGTCTACCTCTTCAACTCAGCCTGCCCACTGAGGTTGGCTGTGGCTTCATTATTCTCAAGTCAGAGCAGAGCTGTGGCCAGTTCATCACAGCTGGCATTGGGGATTTGCCGTCCCTGATTACAGACCTATTCCTTTCTGGATAGCTAAGGAAACTGAGACAGGGAGAGAAAGCAGAGTTTACCCAAGGTCACACAGCTCAGTGTAGAATCAGTTCTTTGGCCCCAGCTGAGGGCTCTTTCCATACCACTCTGCCGCCCTTGCTCTTTTCATTGAAGCAGACTTAGATGATCTGGACCGGCTTTGTAGTGTTTCCAGGAACCTCCCTGAGAGCTTCCCGGTGATGGCTCACAGGCTCGAGGCAGGGCCCTGGGCACCAGTGTGCCACTTGCAGATGCCGACAGGAAGAGAGAGAGAGGTTGTCTACGGAAGGGGCTAAACTTTGTGGGCAGAGCTGGCACCGGCAAAAGGGATAAACAGAGAGCTGGAATCTCACTCAGGGGAGGGCGAGGGCTGAGGATGATTTGCAGAGACTTGAAGCTGTTGCTTCAACTAGATAATCACACAGGAACTAATTAGCACCTTCCTTCCTGGTACAGCCCTCTCAGGGAAGGGGGATGCTCAGTGAAGAGAAACCCATTAATTACTTTATCAGGAAGCGCTGATAAGCCCCCGTAGAAGGTATTGCTCTAAGGCTCCCAGCTAATTCAAGAGGTCTGTGTGGTGAAGGATGTGTGTCTCACCCCAGAGAGCAGAGCACTTACTTTGAGCCTGAGCCTGGCCCGCGGCCCCAGACTGCCAACAGCTAGGGGCTCTGGTCCCCCAGGGAGACTCTGCCCTTGTAGTTCAGCAACCCCAAGCCTGGGTCATTGGGAGTCAGGGAGTCTGCTGGCTGCCATGCCCGCCCAGCATCATTAGGGAGTGAGGGGTCCTGAGGGAGGCGGTCTGGGCTATTTCCCAAGACTCCACACAATAGCACCATGAGGATTTGATGTGGTGTGTGCCTCTTCTCACTGGGATTATTATCATGCCCATTTTGTGGGGGAGGAAAATGAGGCTCAG
This sequence comes from Neophocaena asiaeorientalis asiaeorientalis, assembly GCF_003031525.2. Taxonomy (NCBI): domain Eukaryota; kingdom Metazoa; phylum Chordata; class Mammalia; order Artiodactyla; family Phocoenidae; genus Neophocaena; species Neophocaena asiaeorientalis. The sequence continues at coordinate 1,522,956 of NW_020175666.1, forward strand.
AACACATAAAATGTCTAGTCAGGGACCTCTCAGGTAGGGAGACGCCAAAGTCCAACTTGAACGCAGATCTCCCGCCCAAAGTCCCATGTTATTCCTACCTTTCTCTGATATGACTCTGCAGGGTCTGGAGGAAATGCTTCCAGCCAGGCAACCCTGGGTTCCAGTCCCAGGCTCCTTCCTTCTTTAGTGCTTAGGGCCAATTCCTTCATTTCTTTGAGTCTTGGTTTCCTCGTCCGTGAAATGGGTCTAACAATGCCTACTGAACTGGTTATAAGGAGGAACATATGTCACAAGATGACACATAGACCACCTAGAACAAAGGCTGATCTTCATTATTTTAAGTCTCTAACGCACCAGTTTTCAAAATGGTTTTTAGCTGCAGAACTTTCAGTTCAAATGTAATCTTATAGAGATGCCCAACGTGCAGATAGTTAAGGTACTTCTCAGGAGGGAGGCTGGCGAGAGGCTCAGCCCTGCTCCCCACTGCAGACTCTGCTAACACCCAGAATTCCTCAGAGCACAGTTGGACAACCTGGATCTGAGAGAAGCAGGACACTGAAGTCTCAAGGGCCTCTGCATAAATGTTCACGTTAAAACAAATTGTGTCCTTTTAGCTCACAGCCATCAGTGGCCCATACATTGGAGCTTTTCTTCCAGAAAGAGCTAATGGCAAGTCCCTCCCACTTTGTTCCCAGAAGGTTACCTGGCTAGGGAAGACGGAGGGAATATTATCTGCATAAATGGGACCAAACCCATGACCTTGGCATCCATCGCTTTAACCCCCGGACTAGGTAGCCGGTCGTCCATTACGGTGATAAATGTCTACACTTTATGTACATTTTGTGTAGATACCTTTATTTCTGACCTTCCAAGAAAGCAAAACGTCACAATAATAATCGCATGTTGTACTGGATGATTATAAAATGGCCTAGAAAGGGTGGAATGCGTTTCCTAAGGACATATCCAAAGACAAGAGCAGGGTTGGGAAATACTGAGGCCTGGATCCCAGGAGGTAAAATGTTAGCAGAACACACCCTGATTACTCAGGAGACACATGAAGGAGAGGCCATCATCCTTGGAACACCTGATCACGGAACTTTCCTGGAGCCAGAGTTAAATGTTTCTTCATTTCTGTTATTTACGAAAGGCGGCCCAGAATCAGTAGCTGTCTCGGCCTTCTTGGAGGTCGGGATAGAAGGAATGGGATGGGAAAGGGACATTTGTCGTGGAGTCTTCCTTCTGTGAATTTAGTTGTAATTATTATAGAGGCTGTTATAACCCATGGATATTTGAACTCCTGCCTCTGCCCTCTCCTCTGCCAACTTGACTGCTCAAAATTCAACTAATGTTGATGGAACGCCCACATGTCTACTAGGTGTCTGGTACTTGCTGGGCACATCTTAGGTGTTATTTCATTCAATCCTTGGAACTTCCCAGCAATTCAGGGACTCTTGTTCCAATTTATGGACATGAAACTGAGGCTCAGAGAGGTGTGAGCCTCACAGGTGTGTAGCCTTGGCCTCACAGCTCTTGGGTGCCCAAGATTCAAGCCCAGGTCTGTCTGAGGTTAAATCCTGTACTTTTTCAAGCCTTCTCTATGGAAGTTTTCCAGAAAAATCCTACCCGTGTTCTGCTAGTCTAGATGCTGCCCAGAAAAACAGCCTAGAAGATTCAGCCTAGAGGGACAGAACCGGAGAATGGGGAGACTTGAGTTCTAGTTGGTTCTAATTTTAACCAGCTACCTCCTTTCTCTAGGTCTCCGTGTTCTCATCTGTGAAGAAGAGGGAGTGGTTCTCTAAGCCACTTCCTGCTCTACCCTCTCCACCCCATGGCTGCCTGTGCGTATCTGAAGCCAGTGTGCTTGCTTCTGCATTGCAGTCTGATGTGTCAGTGTGTCGGCGGGCTCCCACCCCCTGTGCCCGGCCTGTCCCCAAGGAGGAACGCCAGGCCTGCTTCCTCCCTCCCCTTGAGCTGTGGCTGCTCTCCTGGATTCCCAGCTCAGCAGAGCCCGGCGACCTGCACTCTGGGGAAGTAAGGAAGGAGTCAGGAGCCGGGAAGTTGGCACGGCCCCCTGGCGGCTGTGGAGGTTGTAGACTTTGCTCCACAGACGTCTGGGGTGGGTGCTCCCAAGCCAGGTGACTCCTGGGCTGTTTTCACGAACTCAACGCTCACTGTCTCTGGGAGTATCATCGCCCCCATGCTGTTCTCAGCAGTAGCAGAATTGCTGGACTGGTACACAGGCAAGGGCAGTGGTGACGCGAATGGGAAGCACTTTGAAAGGGAAAGTCTATTCCAGGAGTTTATTAGTAAAAGAAGGCCCTTGGAGGTGTCAGGGGCACAATGCAAAAAAACATTGCCATAGTCCCTGCCCTCATGGAGCTTCGTGTGATAAGGGAAGAAACGGACAATAAGTAGGCAGATAAAGAAATATATATATATATGTGATATCAAATTGAGAAAGTGCTAGAACGGTAAGAAGCCGAGCGGATGGAGAATAAAGGGATGGGAGTGACAGCGGGGGCTGAGGGAAAAGCTGCTATTACAGCAAGGTTGTCAAGGAAGCTCTCTTTGAGTTCAAAGTCAAGGAACCAGCTGGGCCAAATGTTGGGGGACAGCCTGAGGCAAAGTCAAAGCCCTAACACAGGGGTCAGCAGACTTTTTCTGTAAAGGTCAGATAGTAAACACGTGAGGCTTCATAGTCCATAAATGTCTGTATTGCTGGTGTTCCAATAAAACTTTATTGACAAAAATTGGAGCAGACATTATGCTGTCAGCGGGTGCCCTAAAACATGAAAGAACTGGGTGTGAGTCAGGAAAGAATGAGGCTGGCTAACAGGGAGCAGGGAGGGGAGGGTCTCAAGGTGAGGAGGAGATAGGAGGGAAGGTTGTGGAGAACCTTGTCCATAAAGATAAGGAGCTTGACTTTGTTTCTAAAGGCACTGGAAAGCCACAGTAAGGTTTTAAAGCAGCAATTATATTTTGGAATTACGATGCTATTTAATTCTGTATTTGTTTGAAATCTTCAATACTAAAATTTTTAAAACATGAATTTCCATGGCATTCATTCATTCGACAACGTTTGCTGAGTACCTAATATGTGATCGTTGAAAATGTTTCATGCTGAATAGGGATCTCCTTAGAGTGGAGGAACAAAGGCTTCTTTGGAGGTAACTTCAAGTCATGTCTCACAGGGGTCAATGTTAAGGCACTCTCTTTAGTTGACTTGGTTTCTTTTAAATGATAGGGAGTACTCAGTGATATCTCCCAATCTGAGGAAGTCATTAGCTTCTCTGGACAATGAACGGTCGAATCACTCAAAGAAAATTGCAGGAAACTTTCACAAAGCTGTGGAGGGGAAAACAAGCATCAGATGAAGTTTAGAGGTGCTCACAGGTCAGGTAGATGGACCTGGAGTAAAGAATCCAACGAAACTTACAGGATGTTGAGCTCTGAGCCATCACCACAACCCAGGAAAAGCATCCAGGAGGCATCATACTCTGTCGCTGTAGAATTGGCCCCAAAGCCAGTGAGACCTGCTCAGAATGTTATTAGCTAAACCCAAATAATATTCAACCCTGGCAACCAAAAGAAGCCAGGCTGAGGGCAAGCCAGAAGGATGGAGGCTGCCCCATATCCCTCATTCCTTGTGGTCGTCAATTGCAAGACATACCATAAATTTAATAACAGGTCTGGGGGGAAACCCTACCCCATAAAAAGTGCACCCTGATAATAATGATACACATTCTAATTTCATCTACACTACATAGTGAAAAGTGTGTCCCTGAGAATCCGTGTTATTTATTGAGAGCCTACATTGCAGCAGAATATCTTATAGCCTCGTTTTATTCTAATAACAATCCTCTGTGGAAACCTACAGGTTTGATCATTTGCTTGGGGTTATCAAACACCCTAGTAAGTGGTGAAGCTGGATTTCAAATTCGAGCACAGCTGTCCTTTGGGATAACACAGGACATTCCAGAGGGTAATCAGGCAAAAATAGTAATCAGGAAACCACTTTCCAGATCTTCAACTTCCATGGGCCGTCTTTCCTAAAATGGAATTACCTGGGAATAAGACTGAAGTCACACGCTTGGGCTCTCCCCACTTTGCAAAACCCAACACAGGGAACAATTCTCTGGAGGATTTCATACCCACAGAGCCTGTGGTACTCCTGCACTGGCAGTGGGGAGAAATAACAATTTTCATTTAATAACTTTGTTTTTGTTCCTTCCTGCTTCATCAAAGAATGCACACCCGAGGGAGAGTCCTATGAGAGCAAAAAGAAAACGTATTGAATGCTAAAAATAGCTTTCTCCATTTACTTAAATATGATCAATAAAATACTTTGAAGCATCAAAAATAATATGTCGAGACAGAAATCTGTAGAGGATGTGGGAATAGTAATACACGTTCAGGGAGATAAAAGGATGTAAAGTTTCTGAATGTTAAATGAACCTTTTCATACATTTTTAAGTGGATCACAGTGGGTATCAAATCATAGATGGTATATTTCATGGGATAAATTTTAAAATGTGATGTAACAGCTAGTTTTAAATGTCAATATTTACAATATGCCAGAAATCACCCACTCTACAGCTATTTAAGCTTGGACAAACAATTTCTAGCCTTCATTTTTTAAATGTGCCGGAGGTGGGGGTGGATAGTTTTAGAAAATTATGTTCGGGGTACGTACATAAGCAAGCAAAGTTAGGATTGCTGCCCCTGCCTGTCTGATGGAATTCTATGCTTTTTTTCACTTCTCTTAGTTGACCTCAATACTTGGGTAATAATAACACCAAAGTCAATGAAGCTTGGGGATGGGAAAATGGGGAAATGTTAGTAAATTTTTAGTTATGAGTAAGTTCTGGGGAGCTAATGTACAGCATGTGACTATAATTAATAACACTGTATTGCATACTTGAAATTTGCTAAGAGAGTAGTGAGAACATGTTATATGTTCTCACTACAAAAAAAAATGGTTAAAACAGGCAATGAAAAAACAAGCAACTTTTTCTTTTGAACTCTAGGGAGTAGGTAGGAAACTAACCTATATTGATTGAGTGTCTACCATGGGTCTGGCCCTATCAGGGGCCTTGCATCCATCAATCTTTTTGTTTGTTTGTTGTTTTGAATTTTATTTTATTTATTTTTCTATACAGCAGGTTCTTATTAGTTATCTATTTTATACATATTGGTGTATATATGTCAATCCCAATCTCCCAATTCGTCCCACCGCCACCCTCCCCACCACTTTCCCCCCTTGGTGTCCATACATTTGTTCTCTGCATCTGTGTCTTGCCCTGCAAACCAGTTCATCTGTACCATTTTTCTAGGTTCCACATACATGTGTTAGTGTATAATATTTGTTTTTCTCTTTCTGACTTACTTCACTCTGTATGAGAGTATCTAGATCCATCCACATCTCTACAAATGACCCAATTTCGTTCCTTTTTATGACTGAGTAATATTCCACTGTATATATGTACCATATCTTCTTTATCCATTTGTCTGTCAATAGGCATTTAGGTTGCCTCCATGACCTGGCTATTGTAAATATTGCTGCAATGAACATTGGGGTGCATATGTCTTTTTAAATTATGGTTTTCTCTGGGTATATGTCCAGTAGTGGGATTGCTGGGTCATATGGTAATTCTATTTTTATTTTTTTAAGGAACCTCCATATTGTTCTCCAGAGTGGCTGTTTCAATTTACATTCCCACCAACAGTGCAAGAGGATTCCCTTTTCTCCACACCCTCTCCAGCGTTTGTTGTTTGTAGACTTTCTGACGCTTCCCATTCTAACTGGTGTGAGGTGATACCTCATTGTAGTTTTGATTTGCATTTCTCTAATAATTAGTGATGTTGAGCAGCTTTTCACGTGCTTCTTGGACATCTGTATGTCTTCTTTGGAGAAATGTCTATTTAGGTCTTCTGCCCATTTTTGGATTGGGTTGTTTGTTTTTTTAATATTGAGCTGCATGAGCTGTTTATATATTTTGGAGATTAATCCTTTGTTGATTCATTTGCAAATATTTTCTCCCATTTTGAGCGCTGTCTTTTCATCTTGTTTATGGTTTCCTTTGCTGTGCAAAAGCTTTGAAGTTTCATTAGGTCCCATTTGTTTATTTTTGTTTTTATTTCCATTACTCTAGGAGGTGGATCAAAAAAGATCTTACTGTGATTTATGTCAAATGTGTTCTTCCTATGTTTTCTTCTAAGAGTTTTATAGTGTCCAGTCTTACATTTAGATCTCTAATCCATTTTGAGTTTATTTTTGTGTATGATGTTAGGGAGTGTTCTAATTTCATTCTTTTACATGTAGCTGTCCAGTTTTCCCAGCACCACTTATTGAAGAAAACTTGATTACTGTAGCTTTGTAGTATAGTCTGAAGTCAGGGAGTCTGATTCCTCCAGATCCATTTTTTCCCCTCAAGACTGCTTTGGCTATTCGGGGTCTTTTTTGTCTCTATAAAAATTGTGAAATTTTTTATTCTAGTTCTGTAAAAAAAATGTCACTGGTAATTTGATAGGGATTGCACTGAATCTGTAGCAATTTTTTGGAAGAGTTTGAGAAGGATGGGTGTTATGTCTTCTCTAAATGTTTGAGAGAATTCACCCGCGAAGCCATCTGGTCTTGGACTTTTGTTTTTTGGAAGATTTTTAATCACAGTTTAAATTTCAGTACTTGTGATTGGTCTATTCATATTTTCTATTTCTTCCTGGTTCTGTCTTGGAAGTTTATACCTTTCTAAGAATTTGTCCTTTTTTTCCAGGTTGTCCATTTTATTGGCATAGAGTTGCTTGTAGTAGTCTCTTAGGATGATTTGTATTTCTGCCGTGTCTGTTGTAACTTCTCCTTTTTCATTTCTAATTCTATTGATTTGAGTCCTCTCCCTCTTTTTCTTGATGAGTCTGGCTAAATGTTTTTGTATCCATTCAGTGAGCCTGTGTCTTTTGGTTGGAGCATTTAATCCATTCATGTTTAAGGTAATTATCCATATGCATGTTCCTATTACCATTTTCTTAATTTTTATGGGTTTGTTTTTTAGATCCTTTTCTTCTCTTGTGTTTCCCACTTAGAAAAGTTCCTTTAGCATTTGTTGTAGAGCTGGTTTGGTGGTGCTGAATTCTCTTAGCTTTTGCTTGTCTGTAAAACTTTTGATTTCTCGGTCGAATCTGAATGAGATCCTTGCAGGGTAGAGTAATCTTGGTTGTAGGTTCTTCCCTTTCATCATTTTAAATATATCGTGCTACTCCCTTCTGGCTTATAGAATTTCTGTTGAGAAATCATCTGTTAACCTTATGGGAGTTCCCTTGTATGTTATTTGTCGTTTTTCCCCTGCTGCTTTCAATAATTTTTCTTTGTCTTTAATTTTTGTCAGTTTGATTACTGTGTGTATCAGCATGTTTCTCCTTGGGTTTAATCCTGCCTGGGACTCTCTGCACTTCCTGGACTTGGGTGGCTATTTCCTTTCCCATGTTAGGGAAGTTTTCGACTATAATCTCTTCAAATATTTTCTCAGGCCCTTTCTCTCTCTCTTCTCCTTCTGGGCCCCCTATACTGCAAATGTTGTTGCATTTAATGCTGTCCCAGAGGTCTCTTAGGCTGTCTTCATTTCTTTTCATTCTTTTTTCTTTATTCTGTTCCATGGCAGTAAATTCCACCATTCTGTCTTCCAGGTCGCTTATCCATTCTTCTGCCTCAGTTGTCCTGCTATTGATTCCTTCTAGTGTAGTTTTCATTTCAGTTATTGTATTGTTCATCTCTGTTTGTTTGTTCTTTAATCCTTCTAGGTCTTTGGTAAACATTTCTTGCATCTTCTCGATCTTTGCCTCCATTCTTTTTCTGAGGTCCTGGATCATCTTCACTATCATTATTCTGAATTCTTTTTCTGGAAGCTTGCCTATCTGCACTTCATTTAGTTGTTTTTCTGAGGTTCTATCTTGTTCCTTCATCTGGTACAAAGTCCTCTGCCTTTTCATTTTGTCTCTCTTTCTGTGAATATGGTTTTCCTTCCACAGGCTGCAGAACTTTAGTTCTTCTTGCTTCTGCTGTCTGCCCTCTGGTCCCAATTAGTCTTAATTTGGAATGTAGAGAACATACCATGGGAAGCACACAGGCCGTTGTTAAGCTACTCCCCTGTATGATCAAATTCTTGAATTATTGCATTATAAACCAGTCTGGGGAGGAAGGCGGCATCCGGGAGCACATACGGGCTGTGCGGCGCAGGCGTGGGGCAGGGCTGAGCGGTGGGGGCGGTGCTGTCCTGGGAAAGGGACTGGAGCGGGGGCATGCCGAGGTGGCGATAGCAGCGGCAGGGGCACAGGAAGCAGCGGGCAGGGGCACAGGAAGCAGCGGGCAGGGAGGGTGGAGGATCCCGAGCTGCTGTTCAGCGTGTGCTCACTTCCCATCTCTCCATCGGTCTTTATTGCTCATGGTGGGCACTATTATCCCCGTTTTACTGATGAGGAATCAGAGACTCAGAGTGATAAATGAGTTGCTAATATGACTACAGCTGCCTTATGGCTTATAGCTCTAGTAAGCACTAGAGCCAGTGTTCAGCCCGCTCTGTTTTCATCCAAAGCCAGTGTTTCTCCATAGTACAATGCTGCCTCGAAAAGTCAGAGAAAAATTTAAGTCCACACTATTGTATTTCTTTCTCTGATTAGTACAACGTAGGCCACAGGACCCTGCCCAGTTCTAGCCCTCAGTCTCTGTAACATTCCCCAAGGCCAGGGGCATACCCACCCTCTAGCGCTGGGGCAGCCGGTTGGAGGTCAGTTGGCCAGCTTCCACGAGAGCAAGGCCAAGCCCCTTCCTCGCCGCCTCTCACTTTCCTCTCTGTCCAGGCTCCACCATGAGGCTGTCCCAGACTCTCACCCCTCCCAGGCCACAGTAATCAAAGGAAGGGAGGAAAACAGTTGCAAGCCGGTACCCCTCGGGCTGAATGGGTATTTTGGTTGGATGTTGAATTTACCTGGAATGCCCTCATGCTATTTTGGGAAGGCAGACATCCTAGGGAAACAAAGAAGTGGAAAAGAAAACAGCTAAAGCAAAATCTAGAGCTCAGTTTTGGCCAAACAAGCCCTACACAGCCTAGGCAGGCCCTGGAAGCCCAAGTCAGGCCTGCGAGCAGCTAGGGCTGCAGGTGTCTGCTTTACCGGCAGAGAGCGGGAGATGTAGGAAAAGGGTCCTGCTGCAGCCCCCAGGTCAGTGACAGGATGGGAGAAGGGAGCACAGCCTGGCCTGCGTTGGAATTTCTGTTCCATCATTTATCAGCTGGGCGACCTCAGGCAAGTAGACTCACATACAAAATGGAGAGATTCCTAGCAGTTGCCCTGGGGTTTCTGGGAGAAAGCAAATTAAATGCCAGGACCATAGCATGTTTTGTTGCTAGTAGAATGCTGACAAATACTGGTTATTCCTGCCTGAGCTCCGCGGGGACTAGTTAGTACTATGTAAACTGTGATTGTCCTTCTTCAATCTCATGTCTCCAAGGAACAAGGAACACAGACAATCTCTGCATGCAGTTTCTCCAGGAACTAAGAGAAGAAGCATTCTTCCACATTCGTCTCTTTCCCACCAGGGTTGGGGGAAACTCCTTTCGGAAGTGGGTCTGAGTTTGTGCGCTAGAGCAAACAGAAATAACTGTAATAGAAATGAAGGGTTTAGACATGTTGATATTTATTTCAGGTGAAAAATTTTCAACTCCTGTCTTATGTGACAGTCTTTTCATCAAAGGGTCAAAGAGAAGGAGTAAAAGGAGAAAATCACATTTTTTAATGAGATTGGGAGTAAAAATGGAAAAAACAGGCAGAACAAGTGTTGGTGAGGATGTGGAGAAGTCAGAACAGTCATACACGGCTGGTGGGGATGTAAAATGCTGCAGCCACTTTGGAAAACAATTTGACAGATTCTCAAAATGTTAAACATGGAGTTATCACGTGACTCAGCATTTCCACTCCTACGCATCTACCCAAGAGAAATGATTATGTGTGATCACACACAAACTTTTCCATGAATGTTCATAGCAACATGGTTCCTAGTAGTTAGAAAATGAACCAATTCAAATATCCATCAGCTAATAAATAAATAAACCAAAGTGGTATGTCCATACAATGGAATATTATTCAACTACAACAAAAGGAATGAAGTATGGATGCAGGCTACAGTATGGCTCAACTGTGAAAGCATTGTGCTAAGTGAAAAAAAAAAAAAAGGCCAGCCACATATTGTGTGATTCCGTTTATATCGTGTCCAGAATAAGCAAAGCCACAGCGACAGAAAGTAGACTAGTGGTTTCCAAGGGCTTGAAGGAAGAGGAAATCGGGGGTGACTTCCTTTTGGGGCGATGAAAATGTCGGGGACTTGTAAAGTGGTGATGGTCACACAACTCTGAAGAGTCTAAAAACCACTGAGCTGTATTTTAAAAGGCTGAATATTATGGTAGGTAAATTATATCTCAATAAATCAGGAGAGAGAGAGCAAGAGATTGGGAGATGTCAAGTCCGGGACATAAAAAGTAATAGAATTTGCTTTAAAGGAACAGGAGAAATAAAAGCTTGCACTGATGAGAATTCTAGGTTGTAGGGAACAATTATCTGATAAAAAATGTTTACCAGTTGGGAACAGTCACTGGGGAGAATTTGTTTAGAAGAAAACCTGGGAAAGAGAAAAAGAAAAAAATTCTGTTGGGCCAGGAGGGAATGAAAAGGGAGACCACAAACCTTGCAAGCTCCCCGTGTGTAGTTTGATTTTGGTTTGTAGCCTGGGATCTTCCCATGCATCTTATCAATATATAGTATTTTGGTTCCAAATGGACCCTGCAAGACATAATTTATTTATTAGGGATTTATTGGGAATTTGTTGTACGTTACACACGGTGCGAGCACGGTGGGGAAAGAGGGGCCGAGTCAAACCCAAGAACTGCTGCTGGCTGTCCCCGAGCCCTCCAGCCTCTGAGCTCACCTTTTCTTTTCTTTTAACGTCCAGGGCACCTGCCTAGCCCTCCCACCCCACTAGCAGTTATCCTTCCTGCCCAATCCCTGGGACTTCTGCAGGTACACTGCTCTCAATCCAATGTCTTGTTTCCAGTGAATTCTTGATCAACACCCTCGCAGGTCTGTCCCCTGGAGCTGCCACCTGCTGTCCACGTGGCTTCACCTCACACATGGCACGTCCCTCTCCCTGAGTTCCCGGAAGAAGTACTGGCAAGACTATTGGTCTAGCAACTTCTACCATTTGGTAGAAATAGGGGGGATGAGGTAGAGCAGAGAAGGAGAAGAAGCCAGCAGGTGCCACAGAAAACAATAAATAGCGAAGGCAGGAAAGTCTGCTGTTGGGAGTATCTTGCTCCCCTCTTACCCATTTCTCAACCTCTTCTCTCTTTGCATCTTTCCAGATTCTTCTCTTCTGCATAAAGAAAGAATAAGCCATCTCCTTCATAAGACATCCAGTGGAGCTGGCTAGAGAACATGTCAGAACCTGTAAGCCCAGGAGCTTAGCCTTCCCATCCTAGAAACAGACACCTGCCTGTGCCTTTGTCTGTGAGCCCCTGGCCCTTGCACCTCACTGTGGTGGGAAGAATACGGTGCCTTGACCCTACCCAGCCCTTCTGTTGTTCAGAAGCAGGTGAGCACATGTTGCTGGGATGGAGTGGGTGAAAGTTATAAGTCAGAAGCTTGAGCTATTTTAGGGTGTTTTCCCAATACCCACTCCCAGGTCCATAGAACTGAACAGATACCTAATTCTAAGGGGGAGAGGAAGGGGTGATGGCTAACGGGTAGACTCTGGGGTCCGACTGCCTGGGCTCGAATCCCAGCACCATCTTCTTGCCACTGTGCAGCCTCGGGCGGGGGAGGGGGCTTCCCTTCTCTGAGCCTGTCATCTGTGAAATGGGGTAGAAATGTACCTGCCGCACACAGCTGCAAGGCTTGTATGAGGTGACGCGTGCGACACAGAGGACCTGGCACAGAGTAGGCGCTCAATGAACGCCAACTGGCAAATTAAAGGAAAAATAATCCTAATGGTGTTGATTCGAAAATTAATAAAAGACCCCAGTTGCCTCGTTCAGTGAGGCACTCCCGGAAACAAAGTTTACGAAGAGGTTGCTACTGTGGAGCATGTCAGCTCTGCAGCCACAGAAGTGCTGACAAGGCAGCGAGCTCCTGCTGCCTCCTGGTTTGCTGGAGAAGCTCCTCCCGGTCTGAGGGCCAGCAGCCCAGTCGGGAGATAACACAGTGGGCTTGGAGGTGGGCATTGTTCTCCGACAGGCCTGGCCCCAGCCCAGATGGGACGAGCATTCCCATTCCTGCATTCCAAGAGGCGACAGTCCCGAAAGATAATTAAAAATCAGCTCACAGGGGCACTGAGAGAAAGGTGCTGAGTGTGGAGCAGACAGTCCCCTCTGTGTGGTGTAGCGCACAGTCATCGGCTAGGCAGCTGTCAGCTTTGAATAGAGTTTGTGCCTCTCGTTGACTTGTTGGCGATGGGGATCAGAGAGGCTCTCCAAGGTCAATTTTTAGAAGTCGGGTGGAATGCTTGACAAACACCTAGCACTTCACCTCATTTTACCCTGCATTTCCACGAAGATTCCAGAAAGTCTTGGTTTCAGTGGTATCTCACAAGGGCCCATGACATGGGTCCTATGCTCACTCTCCCTTCCATCACTGGAAAAATTGACGGGCAGAGAGACTAAGCGGGTGACACAGTGGCAGGGATCCAAGGGTCCAGAACCTCCCAGGTGTGTGCAGCTGTGTGTGCTCAGCCGGACGAACCTCACCACGTATCAGTCTCTGTGACCAGACGGAGGGATGACTTAGTCTAGGCCAGAGGCAAGGAAGGAGGTTATGATTTTCTTCCATCCCTGGGACCCTCCAGGGATGAGGCTGCCAGAGATGACCAAGGCTGCTGCAGGCGGGGTGCTGGCTGTGCTGATCTGCACGAGGGTCAGAAGGCGGCCAGCGTGGTGCCTGGATCTGGTCAAGGTGAAGTTTTCCTTCTCATCTGCCCTTTCAATGTCATTGTTTCCAGTTAGTGCCCCTGATGAGGTGTATTCCACAGACTGGCAGGCAGAATGGACCCTGCCCAGCACCCTGTTCTTGGCATTGACTAACACTTTCTCCTCCACCACCACTCACATCACACGTGGTCAGAACAGAAGCTGCCACCTTTGTACAATAGGGCAATGGTCAGATTTGATTGGCCCCGATGTAGGACCTGGCCTAAGACAGGGATCAAGTTGAGAGAGGACTTATTTTCTCTCCATGTGTTCCAATCACAGGTAAAACTTGGAAGCTGTAGGCAGTCATCTTCTGCCATGTATTTTGGGGACAGAGAAAAATATAGTGAGAATAAAGTCAAATCACCCTAAGCTCTAATCCAGGCTCCACTACTTACTAGCTGTGTATCTTTATTTTTTTTTTTTTTTTTTTTTTCCGTACGCGGGCCTCTCACTGTTGTGGCCTCTCCCGTCGTGGAGCACAGGCTCCGGACGCGCAGGCTCAGCGGCCATGGCTCACGGGCCCAGCCACTCTGCGGCATGTGGGATCTTCCCAGACCGGGACACGAACCCGTGTCCCCTGCATCGACAGCTGGACTCTCAACCACTGCACCACCAGGGAAGCCCACTAGCTGTGTATCTTTAGGCAAATTAATTAGCTTCTCTGAGCCTGATAAATAAGAATACTGATAGCTATCACAGAGGGTTGCCGACAGGCTTAAATAATAATGAGCCAAACACTGAGACGTAATCAATAAATAGTGATCCTCCTTCCCGTTTCCTGCCTTAGCTTCCAAGATGAGGTGAGACCAGGACAGCCAGGGTGATGTGGTTCTAATCCACTGTGTACATACAAACAGGGAGCTTAATAGAGCGCAAATACAGACAGGCTTTGCTGACTCGGGATTTTTTTCTACTATGTGAATATATTTATATGAAGATTTTCGTGTAATTCGGTTGCAGAAACACTTATAAAGGAACACAAAGGCGAATTAAATGAGAGCTATACTCTCACAGAAGCTGCCTGTGACACCCACAAATTCTACAGCAGTTGGCAGGGCCTGTGACCCGGATAATGTGATGGGATGAGGCTGGTGCTGGTGCTTCCCCTTTAAGTCAGGAAGGACTCATGTCACCCACTTCTGCTGGAGTGGGTTGTGCTATTAGCAGCCACTAGCAGGATTTTCTGTTGTCTCTCAGCTCCTCTGATGCCCTGAAAGCAAGAGAGGTTACCAGAATCTGCTAGAGAAGAGAGGTCATGTAGTCTCCTAAACTGAGATAGCAGTGCTGTCATGCTGGGAGGACAGAGGTCTGTGGGCAGTGGTCAGCAGGGCAAGTGAAGGTGGGGCAGGCAAAGAGGTGGTGTCAGCTTACAGATGGGGCCAGGCCAGCATCGTATCCTCTTATTATTCATGATGCCTAATATATATTTTGCTCCTATCATGGGCTAGGTCTAGCACTACATGTTTTACCTTTCCATAGATTATTGCATCCTTGGGCAATCCTATGGAGCAGGTACTATTTATATCTAAACTTCGAATGTTCAGGGAAGTAGAGTCTTATTCAAGGCCACACTGCTGCTAAGTGGCGGGGGGGGGGGGGCCAGGACCCTAACCCAAGTCTCTGGAAGTCCAGACCCCGACTCACCGTTTCTGCACGGCTTCTACTATTGAAGCTGAAAAGAGCCTTAGGAACCAGCCCTCTGGGACTCACTATGTGGTCTCTGGGCCAGTAGTGTCAGCATCACCTGGCAGCTTGGTAGACTAACAGAATCTCAGACCCCAGCCCAGAGCTTCTAAATTAGGATCTGCATTTTAACAAGAGCGCCTGGCGTTTTGAGCACACCTTCAAGTTTGAGAACCCCAGCTCCAGATTTCTCACGTGGTTTTCTCCAATCACTAGTACTCCAGGACGTTAATAGAAATGAAAAGCTTCATGGTTAAATGAGTTTAGGAAAAGGTGAGTTAAACAAAGCCAAACTGGCCTCTGTGTTCCTGGATCTCTCAGTGCCTTTAACAGGCTGATGTATATATTACGATGTGCTAATTGGGGGTGGGATTTACAGTAGTCCACAAACTTATTTGACCCTTGAGACTTTTTTTTTTTTTTGAGAAGCAGCTTGCCAAAC
This sequence comes from Neophocaena asiaeorientalis asiaeorientalis, assembly GCF_003031525.2. Taxonomy (NCBI): domain Eukaryota; kingdom Metazoa; phylum Chordata; class Mammalia; order Artiodactyla; family Phocoenidae; genus Neophocaena; species Neophocaena asiaeorientalis. The sequence continues at coordinate 1,538,085 of NW_020175666.1, forward strand.
CAGTGTACTAAATAATTCACTTTGGGGAATGACTGATTTAGACCAACGGCCTTAGACACAGCAGTGGAAATGAGGTCCAGAGAAGCTGTGGGTTAGCCACAGCAGTGGAAACGAGGTCCAGAGAAGCTGTAGGTTAGACACTGCAGTGGAAACGAGGTCCAGAGAAGCTGTAGGTTAGACACTGCAGTGGAAACGAGGTCCAGAGAAGCTGTAGGTTAGACACTGCAGTGGAAACGAGGTCCAGAGAAGCTGTAGGTTAGACACTGCAGTGGAAACGAGGTCCAGAGAAGCTGTAGGTTAGACACTGCAGTGGAAACGAGGTCCAGAGAAGCTGTAGGTTAGACACTGCAGTGGAAACGAGGTCCAGAGAAGCTGTAGGTTAGACACTGCAGTGGAAACGAGGTCCAGAGAAGCTGTAGGTTAGACACTGCAGTGGAAACGAGGTCCAGAGAAGCTGTAGGTTAGACACTGCAGTGGAAACGAGGTCCAGAGAAGCTGTAGGTTAGACACTGCAGTGGAAACGAGGTCCAGAGAAGCTGTAGGTTAGACACTGCAGTGGAAACGAGGTCCAGAGAAGCTGTAGGTTAGACACTGCAGTGGAAACGAGGTCCAGAGAAGCTGTAGGTTAGACACTGCAGTGGAAACGAGGTCCAGAGAAGCTGTAGGTTAGACACTGCAGTGGAAACGAGGTCCAGAGAAGCTGTAGGTTAGACACTGCAGTGGAAACGAGGTCCAGAGAAGCTGTAGGTTAGACACTGCAGTGGAAACGAGGTCCAGAGAAGCTGTAGGTTAGACACTGCAGTGGAAACGAGGTCCAGAGAAGCTGTAGGTTAGACACTGCAGTGGAAACGAGGTCCAGAGAAGCTGTAGGTTAGACACTGCAGTGGAAACGAGGTCCAGAGAAGCTGTAGGTTAGACACTGCAGTGGAAACGAGGTCCAGAGAAGCTGTAGGTTAGACACTGCAGTGGAAACGAGGTCCAGAGAAGCTGTAGGTTAGACACTGCAGTGGAAACGAGGTCCAGAGAAGCTGTAGGTTAGACACTGCAGTGGAAACGAGGTCCAGAGAAGCTGTAGGTTAGACACTGCAGTGGAAACGAGGTCCAGAGAAGCTGTAGGTTAGACACTGCAGTGGAAACGAGGTCCAGAGAAGCTGTAGGTTAGACACTGCAGTGGAAACGAGGTCCAGAGAAGCTGTAGGTTAGACACTGCAGTGGAAACGAGGTCCAGAGAAGCTGTAGGTTAGACACTGCAGTGGAAACGAGGTCCAGAGAAGCTGTAGGTTAGACACTGCAGTGGAAACGAGGTCCAGAGAAGCTGTAGGTTAGACACTGCAGTGGAAACGAGGTCCAGAGAAGCTGTAGGTTAGACACTGCAGTGGAAACGAGGTCCAGAGAAGCTGTAGGTTAGACACTGCAGTGGAAACGAGGTCCAGAGAAGCTGTAGGTTAGACACTGCAGTGGAAACGAGGTCCAGAGAAGCTGTAGGTTAGACACTGCAGTGGAAACGAGGTCCAGAGAAGCTGTAGGTTAGACACTGCAGTGGAAACGAGGTCCAGAGAAGCTGTAGGTTAGACACTGCAGTGGAAACGAGGTCCAGAGAAGCTGTAGGTTAGACACTGCAGTGGAAACGAGGTCCAGAGAAGCTGTAGGTTAGACACTGCAGTGGAAACGAGGTCCAGAGAAGCTGTAGGTTAGACACTGCAGTGGAAACGAGGTCCAGAGAAGCTGTAGGTTAGACACTGCAGTGGAAACGAGGTCCAGAGAAGCTGTAGGTTAGACACTGCAGTGGAAACGAGGTCCAGAGAAGCTGTAGGTTAGACACTGCAGTGGAAACGAGGTCCAGAGAAGCTGTGGGTTAGACACAGCTGTGGAAATGAGGTCCAGAGAAGCTGTGGGTTTGCCCAAGGTGGCAGTCTGCTGGCAGCTGAGCCAGGGCTGTGAGTCAGGCTTGCAGGCTTGGTGGACCATGCTCTTTCCAGGTTTCTGGGCTGGGAGGCCCAGAAATTTCACTCTGATCCTGACCCATCTACCTCTTCAACTTTCTCTCAGTTATGAGGAAGTAGTCATGCCCTATGATCAAGCCAGATAGGAGGACGGAGTCAAATAGGTTAACGTGTGTCTGAGCTCCTCTCAAGAGGCAAAACACCAGGTCCAAGATCCCAGAGCTCACAAGTGGAAAGCAAAGGAGGGAACGCAGGTGTGTCTGGTTCCCCTGCTCAGGGCTCCCGCCCTCCCTGGAGGCGGAGATCCTTCTAAGCTGCATCCGCACCAGGCAAAGCTGGGCCTGGAGACTCTGCGAAGAGTGAATCCTGAAGAAGGAGCTGGGTCGCCCTCGGACAGACCTTGGAAAGCTCAACCACAGGGCGCCCAAAAATGTGAGTCACAACGCAACCCTTGGGGGAGAAAGGGACAGCGTGTATGTGTATGGGACAGGGCAGGAGGGCTTTTCTGGGCATGTAGAAGGGGGCAGGGATGGACGAGGCGCCCACCACCTGGCTGAGGTGCTCTGGATCTCCAAGAGGCAATTCCTCTAGCTTCTACGAAAGGTTGAGTAGCTGGCAAAAGTTTGCAAGCCCTGCATCTGGGCATCTCAGGGAGAGGTCCGGTAAGAATGATAAGGTCACAGAGACAACTCGCTAATCTGCCAAAAAAAGGGTTTATCTCCCCTGGGTGCTTCTGCCTGGACCTTCTTCTGGTTTCCCTTTATTGTGACCCCCAAGACACTTTCGTGTGATCCTTTGAACTCGGAGCTAATCGTTACAGAGTTTAGTGGAAGTCATTCCGCTTGGCTACAGTCACTGAGGGAGCTTCCGTGGAGGAAGTAGGAAAGGAGACAGAGAAAGCCCGACCCACTGGCAGACTCTGCGCACGGTGCTCTGCACCTAGTGTCTCGTTCTCCCAAGAGGCCTGCGAGGAAGCACTATTTTCCTCCTCGTCTTTTGTTTTGTTTTTTTTGCGGTACGCGGACCTCTCACTGCTGTGGCCTCTCCCGTTGCGGAGCACAGGCTCCGGACACGCAGGCTCAGCGGCCATGGCTCACGGGCCCAGCCGCTCCGCGGCATGTGGGATCTTCCCAGACCAGGACATGAACCCACATCCCCTGCATCGGCTGGCGGACTCTCAACCACCGCGCCACCAGGGAAGCCCCCCTCCTCATCTTATAGGTCAGGAAACGGAAGCACAGAGAGGTTAAGCAGTCAGCCTGAGGTCACCAAGAGGACCGAGATGTGAACTCACAGCTTTGGGGCTCTAACGCCCTCTTAGGCAGGAGAATTTTTAGTCTGGGGAACCAGACCTAGGGAGACGAAGCAAAGTGGGGGACAGCAGCATCCGTCCCCCCATGAGGGGCAGTCCAGGTCTGGCCCTCCACTCCTGGACCCCTTGGACCACCAGCTCAGCAGCAGAACCACATAAGGTGAGACGCTCAGACCACATCCCTCACTGATTAAATCTGAATCCCCAGGTGGAGCCAAGGCAGCTATTCATTAAAGTCTCACAGGTGATTCCAACACACAGTCAGGCTTGAGAACCAACCTCCTGGCTTTATAGATGAGGACGGTGAGCCCAGAGAGGGGAAGCAGCCCTCCCAAGGACATGCAGCCCACAACCCCAAGTAAGGACCCCAGCCAGGATCTTCTAATTTGTCATCAGCCGGACTGGCTTTTAGGATCACCTCTCCCAATGACTGTGTAACCTTGAGTCATTTAACCTCACGATGAAAGTTGTAAATGTATTCAAACTCTTTCAATGGCAACAGTGTTCCAGAAACAACGATGTTTTCCCTACCCAACCCCCATCACAAATTCAGCCCATTTTCTACTATATAACAATGAACAGAGAAGATTCTGAACCAGAGTGGGATTGAGAATCTGACCATACTTGCACCTTAAGGACAGGGCAGGACTCGGGGTGCCCTGGGAGTGTTACCTGCCCAAAGGAGTCCTGGGGAAGGACCCAGATGTCATACCAATCACCTGTGAGATGTGACTGGGGCGTGAGGAAGGGGAGGGAGGATACAGGGCTGAGCTCTCCACTACTGAACTGGAAAGGCAGCCAGAGCTGGGCAACTCCATCCCGCCAGGAAATGCAGGTAGTGCCACCAGGTGGGTAGTGAGGCTTGGTCTGCAAGGGCCCCGGCAAGGTGCTCTCCAGATAGGGACAGTGGAAAGGCAAGTTAAACACGTGCTTCCCCTCCTGCACGTGCCTTTCCTATGTAAATAAACGATTGATTAAAAGCCTAGTATAAACATCCTAAGCTGTTTAACAGTTTTTTTTTCCCAGCCCAGTGGAATTACAGGGGGACTTTCACTTTTTTGGCCCTCTGTATCTTTGATATTTAGCTTTTGTATAATAACCACTATGCTACGTTTGTCATTAAAAAATGAATTTTAAAATGCTGGTATAAATATTTGCAGAACACCGGTTACCTATGCTTTCCAATGGACTTTCAGGGAAAATCAGTCATTTGGAGAAAGATTTTCAAATGATGGCAACCTAGGCACAATTCCATGCCCTCTCCCTTATCTTGGCTGTTTGAAACGACAGGTGCCTTAGTCCTGGGGCTGCCCTTCGCTCTGCCACTGGGAGCATTTCAGGCCCAATCAGCTCTTCTCTCCCCGCTACTGCTTTGTCCTCACAAGCACCCTCTGCCTTCCCCTCTCCACACAGCTACAGGAAGCCATCCAATCTGCAGGATCAGTTACCCCTTAACAAACGATAACTCTCAGTGCAGGAACAGGCAGAGGGAAGAGGCTGTAAAAGAATCATCGTGCCAACGAGACTTCACAGTTTTGTCCCAGAAAGTGACCCAAAGACTGGCTGCCCCCAGATATGACGTAGTGAGGAGACAGCCATTGGGAGCACCTCAAAATGAGAAACTTTCCGAAAAGGAGAGCAAAGGTGACGTAGGTGCACAGGGGTTCCAGCCTCTGGGGCAGCCCCTCAACTCCTCGGTGTTGTTCACCCTGGTCCTGTTGCTTTGCCCAGCCCGACACACCCGGGCCTGGGAACGCTCGGCCAAATCACATTGTGTGACCCTTAGCTTAGGGGCGGTCGTGGGAGCACAGGTCAGCTGTTGGTTAGTGCGCACGGGCCCTGGGTGCGGGAGGCATGCGTCTGTCTGCGTCGTGGGTGACTGTGAGTCTAGTGCTTAATGTACACACTTTTCGCACAACGCGGTCCCCGACTGTGCGTCAGCCACCTTGATGCATGCTCACCCAAAGTGAGCATCTGTTCCTCTGCTGCTGGGAGGACTCAATGGGAGGCAGTTTGTCAGAGCCCAACATGGTACCTTCTGAAGGAGGAGTCAAAGGGATTTTGACCGTTCACGGTCTCTCCTTATTCACTGATTTCAGAGAGTAACCCCCTATAAGATGTGACTCCCTCAAATGTGGGGTCCCCAGCTGCTGCTTCACTTGCTGCCAGCATTTCTTTGTTCTCGTCCAGCTCCAGAGCCTTGTCCCCAGGTTTTGACTCCACCCCAGGCCTTTGCCGGGGATGGAAATCCAACATCTCCATCACAGGGGATACCCAGGGTATCTGGGTTGGATCAGAGGTCACCAGAATTTTGGAGGAAGTGTCTTCTAATCCTGTAATGGCCTTTAGGACTCAAGGGCCTGGTATTTCCTGGAAAAGGCATCACCTTTCTCATGGAACTCAGCTGGAAGGGCTCCTGCTTGCAGGTGCCAACCTCTTCATGGCGACAGGAATCTGAACTATGAAGACACTGGATGGGGGACAAGGCCCTGGGCTCTGAGACAGATGAAGTGTTTCTCTGGAAGGAATCTTGGCCTCTTGAGACCTGGGAAGTGCCAGGGCTTAGCTCCTGAGTGAGGAGAGCTGGTGCTGACAGCTGGGAGTCAGGGCTCTGGGGGGCATCCATTGTGCAGGAGCCAGTGGGGCTGGGGCAGGAGGAGCCCTTCCACAGGTGTGGGTGGAGGGGAGCTCCGGATTCTGCAGACACCCCCAGGCTGGCCCCTCCAAGGGCTCCTGTGCTGTCAGGGCCATTTCACAAGCACCTGCCATCGTTATCAGTTCAAGCCCAGTGCTTCTGGAGTGTGGAGAGA
>NW_020175666.1:1544325-1551834 GCF_003031525.2 Neophocaena asiaeorientalis asiaeorientalis
GGGCTTCCTTCCAGGAAGCTCTGTGGCCTAGAGGAGCCTGAGAGTCACAGCACCCTGTGCATTCACCCCAGAGTTGTCCCCACCCTGCTGGCTCAGAGCACACACTTGAGGTCTGGACGGATGAGGTTCCAGTCCTACTCCTGCTCGGTACCATCTGGGTGCTGTGGACAAGTCACTTGACTTCTCTGAGCCTCGGTCTTCTCACCTGTAAAGTGGGGATAATGAGACCTTACTCACAAGGTCGTTGTAAGGCTACAAGACAGAAGGGACAAAAGGTGCAAGGTGTGTGGTAGAGTGTGAGCCTGCTGGGATAGGCTGGGCCACACACTGGACAGGGTCAGGATAGATGGGGACCCCAGGCGACGAAAAGGATCTTTGCATCCTCAATGATGTCTTCGGTTTGCTTGTATCTAATAAAGGCTTTGAGGAAAGGAGAGAACCCCCTGTGAGGAGAGGACGGGCTCTAGACCACACGGCGGTGGTGGAGGAGGTGCGGAGGCCAGCATGCTCAGGGACCCGTCCTCCTGGGTGCCACGGGGTCTGCCTACATACTTTTGACATCTCACATATCAGGGAAAGGCTTCCATTGAGTAAAACCGTTTATTTATGAAATGAAGGGATTGGATGGGCTGAACTTCAAACTCTGTCCAAGTACAATCTGGTGTCGCTGGATACCCTGAGCCTGAGAACCACCCTACCTATACAAGCACATGTGTACACATACATACACACACACTCACAGGAATGCACAGTCACTCACACTGACGCACACATTGTGTCCCCAGGTTCAGGTCAGGAGCTGATATTTGTGGAAAGCTATGGGCTTGCGCTCCAGCCTCAGGCACATCTTTGCTGCTGCTGTTAGGGTGAGAAAAGGACTAAGACAGGGATCCCTCTCTGCTCTGGTTGCTCTGCGTTATCCCAGCAGCAAGGTGGACAGTTAGACCAAGAAGAATGCAACAAAGAGGAGGCTGGAGATCTACCCTCCAGCCAGCAGGCAGGGGTATATATAGGGCCTTAGCTTTACTGCATCCCGTATGTACCCTAGAGAGGACAAAATGCTGGGCTCAGCCCAGGAAGGGCCTAGAAAACCAGCCAGTGCCCGGGTCGCACCTTCGTGCTCAGGGTAAAACCACGGGGATTCGGGGGTGATACTTAGTCATCTTCCTGTAGCTCCCCTGCCCTGGGACCAAGCAGGGTGGCTTCTCATGGTAACAGCATTGAGTCATTAAGTCATTTACCTGTTCACCTCTCAACCACTTCTGAAGCAGACCCATATCCTGCTTTGAGGAAGCTCAGAACTTCTATCCCCCAATGTTTCCTGTACTGCTGACTTCCCAACAGGATGAAGGAGGCCTTCTCCTGGAATCTGAGCGTGATGTGGGGAGGCCTCCGTGCGGCAGAGTCCAGCGGAGGGCAATGTTTGCAGCCTCTGGGTTTTGAGTGTCCCCCCCAAGCCTTGGAGTAGAGAAGACTCTCCTTTGCCCTGTACCCCCCACACCTTGTCCCCACCCTGTGCCTTCTCAGCTGAGGCCAGCCTGGAACAGAACGTCCCGGCCTCTTTAACTGTCGCCCCAGCAACCGTACCACAAGTCAGACCTGCATAGATGCTTCCACACAGCTGTTAATTAATAGACACACTGTAGGGACACAGAAGAAAGTGGTTATAATTCTGGCCTGGGGAATCGAGAGAAACTTTGTGAAGGAGGGAAAAGGTGGACCAGGCCTGAGAGATGGCTAGAATATTGACAGGGGCTGAGGGAACTTTGTCAGCAAAGGCTCGGAGGCAAGAACAAATGAGGGCTGAATGCATTTTGATACAGGCCTCAGATGGCTCCGTGACTTAGGACAAATCACTTCCCTGTACGTGGTTGAAAGCACGTGGTTTTGGAATCCAAAAGATCTGGCCGTGTACTAAGCATGTGACTTTAGATAACTTGCTTAACCCCTCTGAGCTTCAGTTTTCTCCTCTGTAAAATAGAGATATAACCGCCTACAGTAACCATTTCACAGAGTGTTTGAGCTTTGAATACGTTATCACGTAAAGCAACTCACTGCCTGCTCGGTACAAGGTGGGCAGTGCCTGCCGTGTCTCCTCCTGTTCCTTCCTTCTTTTGGCCTCCATTTTTCCTTCCCTAAAATGACGAGAAGCTGCTCTGCCCCCATCCCACTGACATTCTTCTCAGGGGACTGGTGGGTCCCCTGAGAGAGCCCCATTGCTCAGGAGCAAGCAGCATGGGGTGGGACTGGGGAGAACAGGGCATGAGCTAGGCGGGCATCAAATATACACGATTTCAGGCTTCCCTGATGGCGCAGTGGTTGAGAGCCTGCCTGCCGATGCAGGGGACACAGGTTTGTGCCCGGGTCCGGGAAAATCCCACATGCCGTGGAGCGGCTGGGCCCGTGAGCCATGGCCGCTGAGCCTGCGTGTCCGGAACGGGAGAGGCCACAACAGTGAGAGGCCCACGTACCACAAAAAAAAAAAAAAACACAATTTCCCCAATGAGATGTGCCTTTAGACCACATCAGGAGGTGAGGCATCAGCGGAGAGCTAAGGATGGAGCTGGGAACCAGCAGGCAGAGGGAAGGAAGGGATAGAAGAGAGCCAAGTTGTTTTTCATTTGCAGAACTTCCAGTTCCGGCCAAATAACATCTTTAAATACTATTGACATGACAAAGCCAAATTTCTTGGCTTGGGCTTGAAGTTTTTCTGTTCTTTTTTTAAATCCCAAATTGAAGAATGTGTCTGCTTTAGAACTGTGTCTGCCAACCCAGTCCTTTCTGCCCGCAAGGGTCCAGCTCGGAGATAGTCCAGTTCGCCAAGGTCAAGGAGTGATTACCTTCGCTCCGGCAATGCACACTTGGGGGAGGAAGTTGAATGCTGGGGAAGGCAGAGCATGCAGGTTCTTCTGGCGGAAAGCGAACCTCCTGGACACCCTCTCTCCTATCACTCTCCCACTCCTGTTTTCCTTCATCCCTGTGTGTGTACCATGCCTGTGTGCTGTGTCTGATGGGGGTGGGTGAGGACATGTTCCAAACAGGGAAGCATTTCCACATCTGTCTGCAGCTAGGACTGCAAGAGTCAAGTGAAATTGAGAAAGTAAGCAATCATTCCAGTTCTTCAGGTTTTAAGCTACTTCCACCTAAAATAACCAGGTAATTGAGGTTGGAGTGGGTGGTGTATCTTCTACTCGAATTGCCGCCATTTTCCCGTTCACTTTGTGTGGTTAAGACATAGTAGCATCCAGGTCAGGGAACACAGATATTAAATAAGGCACATAGATAAAGATAAAGTTTCCCACCCCAGTCTCTTAACAGGTGGCACGTTTAGTCATTTCGTCAAAACAAACATTTGTCTTGCAAGAAATATTTCTTGGCCAGACCCCATGCTAGGTATTGCAGATACAGTCATGACTAAGCAAACCCGGTCTTTGCGCAGAGGGAGTGTATATCTTGGAGAGGGAAAAAGATAAAAATAAGTAAATGAACAAATATGATCATTGGAAACTATAGCAAAGGTCAGAATGAGTCAAAACCTTTTCTATGCTTGTTGTAAGCAATGTTTGGCAACTGTCCACAAAAATAATTAACACTCTCGTGTGAAGTCAGATCTGCCTGTGATCAGACCTGGTTACTCATCCCATCACCACCAGCAGCCCCTCCCCAGGTCAAGGGCTCCACTCAAGGCTGTACTAAGTTAACGGGTTTGCAGGGGAAACCAGCGACTCTGGCATGAGAAGCTCTGAGCCTACGGCCTCTAATAGCTGAACGACCGTGAACGAATTGCTTTGGTCTCCTTTTCCTCATCCACAAAATGGGCATCACAGTTCACCCACCAAACCGCAGAGTCCTTATGAGGACCACGGTGTACACTACGTGCTCTGCAAACTGTAAAACTCTAGAGAGAGGACATGGTGTTGAGAAGGTTTCTCCACAAAGATGTTGAGTAAACCTAAGAGGGAAAGAGAGAGGAAAGAAGATGTGGGGAGGGGAGGGAAGTAGAGCTCAGGACTGCACGGCCAGTGAACTATTTAACCCTTCCCCCGAAACAACCTATGGGACACAATCATCCTCATCTGTATTTGGGGAAACTGAGGCACAGACAGGTCAAGGAAGCCACACCACTAACCTGTGGGAACCTGGGGTTTGATCTGCCCATCTCCAAACTCAGATCTTTCTTTTTTTTTTTTAATTGAAGTATAGTTAATTTACAATGTTGTGTTAGTTTCAAGTGTACAGCAAAGTGATTCGGTTATACATATATATATTCTTTTTCAGATTCTTTATAGCTTACTACAAGATATTGAGTAGAGTTCCCTGTGCTATACAGTAGGTCCTTGTTGTTTATTTTATATACAGTAGCATGTATCTGTTAATCGCAAGCTGCTAATTTATCCATCTCCCCTCCCCGCTATCCCCTTTAGTAACCATAAGTTTGTTTTCTATGTCTGTGAGTCTATTTCTGTTTTGTAAATAAGTTCATTTGTAACATTTTTTTTTAGTTTCCACATATAAGTGATGTCATGGGGTATTTGTCTTTCTCTTTCTGACTTCACTTAGTATCCTAATCTCTAGTTGCATCCATGTAGCTGCAAATGGCATTATTTCGTTCTTTTCATGGCTGAGTGGTATTCCATTGTGTGTGTGTGTGTATGTATACACACCACATTTTCTTTATCCATTTATCTGTCAATGGACATTTAAGTTGCTTCCATGTCTTGGCTATTGTGAATAATGCTGTGTGAACATTGGGATCAGAGCTCGACTATTTACCACAAAGCCATAGCCAGAGCAGGGGAGGAAGACACCAACCCCTTTTTGATTTGAACTTGATGCTTTGAGTGTCAAATGGGGCCTTCCCAGGAAATGCCACAGATGACTCTTTTAAAAGGAAGGCTGAGACCAAACCACACAACTTTAGAGAATTGAGGAGGTATTGGAGCTTCTTGTTTTATGGATGAAAAGAGTCAAAGGCTCTGGAAAGTTTAAGGTGACTTGGCCAAAGCCATGTGACTGGTTAGTGATGGCATCAGAGAAAAGAAAAAAGGAAGGATAGACTGGTTAATGTTTTTCAAACTGTAGGTGCTACTCACCAGTGGGTCATTAAATTCACGAGTTGGTCGTAAGTGGGAGTTTAAAAAAAATGAACTAGCATAGGATAGAAAATAAAGCTCGTTGTACTTGGTAGAGGGAAGTACCATTTGTGAAACTTTTCAGTTCTGTGTGTTTGCTTGTGTATATGCAGAGACTGAATGTAAAATGCCCGTGGGTCCTAGATAGAACCCTCTGAACGCCTCCAGACAGGAGGGTGAGCTTGCAGAGGAAGAGACCCGTGGGACTGACAGGAAGTTTGAGCAAAATCCGAGTTGCTCCTCCAATTCAAGCAAAACAACTCTAAAATAACCACAGGACCTATTTTTAGCATGTGCCAATACTACCTTTCCTTTGCTCTCTGGCCTAGACCACGAGAGCCCATCCACAGCACGCTCTCTCCTGTGGAGCCGAAGGGGCCCAAGAAAGCTGTCCCACAGGCAGCAGGCCAAGGCCAGGCTCTTATCTAAACCCCAAGGCTGTTTCCCGTTCCTTACTTCCTCTGCCTGCCTGGGGATTAGAGCAGGTCCTCGGAAGCAGGGAATAGCATCCTTCACAACAGGATGTTGTGGAGGAACCACAGACTGCTACTCTCTGAGCCAGGCCACTAGTGAACCAGGCTCTGGACCTGCTTAGTCACTGCAGGACACCTTAACCCTTCAGGGAACAAGAGAAGACACAGCTGAGGGCCTGAAGGGAGGATGCAGGGGATCTTTCCAGCCTGTGACCTTATGGATGGACCTTCCACAGCATCAGGGCCCAAGTTTCTGCACCTGGAGCCCATCTAGCAGGCAAGGCTTGGGGTGGGGCATAAATGGCATTTTAAGGATTCCTCCCATGTCAGAAGGCATGCTCAGGCATGTGTATGTGTGTGTGAGTCTGTGTGGCAGGGGGATGGTGTGGGCAGAAAAAGCTAGAATCATCAATAAACTTAAGAGGAAGCACCAGGAACCTCATTCCTGGACCATGGGAGGGGCTGGCAAGGGCCCTGCTATTAGATAGCGGCAGTGCCAACCTCTACCTTTGAATGTGTGTGTGAAGGGGGTATGAACAGTGGGAGTAAAGTGAAGATGAAACCACTCATAATACCAAGGAAAACTGTCAACCCTGAGCATAGATGATAGCCTAAGAGCCAACCAAGTGAGAATAGAAAAAGTAAACTTTTGTCTGAGTTGTGTAAAAGGAACATAGAATCAGTTTCAGAAACTGCTCACCACTTCCATATAGCTTGATGATGACGATGCCTGTCACTCAGGCCTATGTAAGACTGACTTTGGTGTAGGTGTATTTGATTACATTAAGCTCTACTCATTGGTGATCAGGCTTCAGTGACTGCTGCTCCTGAGACAGAGCTGCTGTGCTCAGAGCTTCCAGCATCCCTAATGTGAGAGACCCAGAGAACCAGTTCCAGTCACTGCCCAGCCCCCCAGGACAGCCTCCTTGGGAGAGAAGTGAAGGGAATGTGGCCTGCGAGAGGTGAAGCCCAATGCCCAAGTGTCCTGACTCCCAACCCCAAATCCGCAAGTCTGAGCTGGCTGTTCATAATCGCCCTCCTTACACCCCAGTTCTTGTGGGAAGGACTCCTAGGAAAGAGATTCCTGGGAGAGAGACTCAGGGAACCCCTGAAGCATGGCCAAGGCTGCCTTGCAGCTAAAGACATGCAAGGATCTGTCTTAAAGACCGCAGCATCCAATGAGTGATACACACCTGATTTCTAATCCCAGATCCTCTCCTTAAAAACTTGACAAAGTCACCTAATCTTTCCAAACTTCATTTTCCTCATCTCTAAAAAGGAGACTGTGAGGGTGAAATGAGAACAGTGATCAAAGCTCCAAGCCCAGTGCTGGCAGAGTGAACCCACACTGGCCTTTTCCCTCTTTGTAAGGTTGGCATTGATTTAGAGCTGACCCTCAGGGCAGGGAGGCCCAACTGCTTGCTGCCTCAAGTTCTCAAGGTTCAGGGTGGTCTCCTGGCAGCTGGGGTTCCCAACTCAGTGAGGTCTGAGACTTCCCCTCCTTCCAGCACGGCCTCGGGGGCGCTAACAGGCCCCAGCAGGCAGAGACTGGCTGCCATAGCTCCAGAGCAATTGTGGCTTGGAAAGAATCTCTGGCATGTGTCACATCGGCCCCCACAAGCCATGATCCATGGTGTGCTAGAGAAGTGCTTTGTTCCGGGGCCAAGGGGTCAGTTTGTAGGAGGGTCATCCATGGGTCTCCATGCTGGACAGCTCCCCTCGCCCCTCCATCCCCACCCCCCGTCCTCACACCAGCTGCTCCGGATCACCCGTCCAGCCAGGGAGACTGTGCAGCTTGTGCCTGGGTCCAGAGAGGGCTGGGCGTGAGCTGTGACTGTGGGGCAAGGCCGAGGCATGGTGAGGAGGGTCTGCTCACCTGGGAGACCTGGAGGGACAGGAGCTGG
>NW_020175666.1:1552052-1690012 GCF_003031525.2 Neophocaena asiaeorientalis asiaeorientalis
AGTGGGAAAATCTCAAGAACCAAGTTTTCTCAGCTTGTCACTTGGTCCCATTAGGATCCCATGCAAGTCATGGGGCCCCGGTTTCCTTACTGGCGGAATGAAGGGGTTGGACAAAACAACCTCTAAGGTCCCATCTAACTTTACTATTGGGTGCCGTAAATTCCTGTCTTCTTACTAGGCCCACAGTTCTCCCATCAACAGGTCAGCATGTTGAAGCGGATGGGATAGGAACAGGATGGGAAGAGGTGTAGGCAAGAGGTAAATGCAGATGGTTTGGTTCTCCCAGTCAGAAGGACTGGTCTGTACAATGTAATTTTCTTTATTTTTCTGTAAGTGGATTTATTTTCTGTCTCAAGCCCCTGTTCTGGCTGATGCAGAAAAACTAGTATAGTTACTTCCAGGTAACCCAGTCACGAGTCATTTTCTCAAACATTTCAGTACTCAGCTCTATTAAATTCAAGATTTCTGTCCTCATTCCCTCCCTGGAGTTGATGCTATTAACCACATCTGTGGAGAGAGGAAGGCTACACCTCTGCTACATCTGCCCAAGTCCTCCTTTGAGATGGAAGGTGCTCCTGTCTGGTCGTCAGACATGCCCTCCCCACCTCCGGCCCCATAAACTGGTACACACACCCCGCCCGCCCCCTGGCCGGGTGCTCCATATTGCTGCCCACTCTCTATATTGTGCCCTGTTTCTGCTAAAGGCCCACTTACAGGCCTGCAGCTTCCTCGTGATCACTCTCTCCAGTCTTGATTCCATTCCCACTGCAAGAGCCTGAGAAACCTGTGTGCACGGGGCAGGGCCAGGGGCGGGGAGAGGTGATGGGGAGTGAGGCGGGGGGCGTTCTCTGCCCAGACCTGCCACACTGCCGCTCCTCCGTAGCTCTGTAGCTCACCATGGTGGCCGAGAGGACTCCCTGAGGCTCACCATCCTCCCTGGGCTCCCAGAGAAGTGAGGCACAGGGGCTCACCATGCCTGGACTCCATCCTTACAGGACTGATCTTTCATTTTCCCCACCCTAGGATCCAGGAGAGGACTGGACCTTGGAGGTTCATCTAGCTCTCCAAACTCTCTTCCTCTTTTCCATGTTAGGGGTGTTGGTCTGGGGTGCAGTGAGGGGTAAGGAGGAATGTTTAAAAAAGGAAAGATCTTACACATCTCATATCACATCTCCTTTTCGTGTTTCCTCTCTCAATCCTGGATCAAAGCCTTGGGCCTCCAAAGCCAAGCGCTGGTTGTGTTGGCTGTCTGGCTCCTTTAAGACCACTAGTGCTTCCTTTCACTTCCTGAGTGGGAAAGAAACACACAGCACGAACATTCCACATATCAGAGCCCCTGGAAGGGCAGGGCAAAGGGTTAGAGCTCGTCCTAGGCTCCGACATGTCTTTGACAATCATATGGAATTGTCGGTGTCCTAAAAAACAAAACTCAAATAATCAAAAGTCTCTATGTACAAAATACAAACCCTTCACCTGGACTCTCAGGTCTTCCTCCGCATGGCCCACCCCAACTTCCCTCTCCCACCACTCTCCTAACTGTAACTTCACAGGCCTTTAGGCAAATTTCCTTCATGTCTCTGAGCCTCAGTTTCTTCATCTCTAAACTAGAGTTAATCGTTCATTTCGTACTGTGTTATGGTACAAATTCTAAGTACTTATTAGCAAATCAATTTTGATAAAAACTCAACTAGAAGTGAATTCTCGCACAGGATCTGGCATGGAGCAGGTTTAACAGGTCTCAGTCCCCTCCCAGCCCAGTCTGCAGCCAACTGGAGCACAGCCTTGTATTCATGGCTCAGCTCTGCTAACTTGCCCCCCGCTCCCCCCTCACCCAGACACATTTTATATCACTTCCAGCACTGAGGCACCTCTAAAATGCTACCACCTCCAAAATCCTCCCCCGAACCGGCTCTTCTCATATAACTGTTTATGCCCATACCTCCTCTTCCACCTACAGTGTTTAAGCTCATTGAGGGCCCAAACTTTGTCCTGTTTTATACGTCTTGCCGGGAGCCACTGAGACCAGCCTGATCCACCCAGGACCACACCCCTGCTGGCTCACCAAGTGCTACTCAGTGTTCCAGGCAGCCACCCAAGCATTCCCTCACTCCCGACCTGCTCTTGCATTCATCCCATTTCCACCCGACACCCACTCTTGGATCTATGATTCTGACCTCAGGCTTTACCTCTGGCCTTCCAGATGGGGGTTATTTGTTCTCTCCAGCTTGGCCCAAACCTTTGGCTCCTAGCTGTCCCCACTGCTGGCTTTTATCCCAAAGACCCCAATCCCTGCCCTGGTGTTACACGGCCATGCTGTCCAGGCCTTTGTAACCAGAACTGTAGTGAACATTCATAAGTGTGTGTGTGTGTGTGTGTGTATGTGTATACATGTGTGTATGAATATAGATTCCAAAGATGGCTGAGATGTCCCCAAGTGACTATATGGCAGAGAAATGAAAGTCAATCAAAGCCAACTTCTCCTGGCTTAGAGTCACCATTTTCCTGCCATTTCCTGTGTTTTCCCACTTGCTGGGAGGAAAGAAGACAAGAGTTGTACATCTGGTCCTAACAGGCCTAAAATGAGATACAGGGTGAGGCATGGTGAGGGGCTTGCTTGTATTCTGGGGAGACAGATGCCAGCAGGAGTCCCTGGATGCAACAGTCCTTGACCAGCCCCAAATCTAAAGATTCATGAATGACTCTAAAAACTCTCATAGAGGGTTGGTCACTCAGTGTTTGAGCCAATGGCTGGGGTGTGAGACCCCAAAGCTTTGACCTAACCAGGCTCGGGGAAGACCCGTCTGGGACTCCCGAAGCCATGGGGTGTGAAGGGAGAAGTGTGTTGTCGCCACCCTGAATTCAGAGCGGTTGAGATAAAGTAGGACAGGTCATGATGTGAGCAGCTACAGAGCCTCTCTCGACGCATCTTGCGGGGAAGGTGTTTGTTTCTCCCTCCTTCAGTACTCTTTTATTGGGTCCCTTCTATGCCAGTCAGGCACTGTGCTGGGCCCTGGAGCTACAGTGATGAGGGAGACAGATGCAGGCCCCACCCTCACAGAGCCTGCAAGAGTTACAGACAATCAAACAAGGAACAACAATGGAGTATGTGACCCGGGGAGTGTATGGGCATCTAGGAGCACTTGGCAGGCTGGGTGGGTGGGGAGAGAGGCGGCTAGGGTTAGTCAGGGAGGACTTCCTGGGAAAGGTGACAGTTTAGGGGAGACTAGAGTTTTAAGCCACTAAACAGCAGGTATGAATGACCAGTGACCAGAGAAAGGACATCCCCTGCTGGAACAGAGAGCAGTGGCTGGTTGGAGCACAGAGGGCAGTGGGGTGGAGGAAGATGAGGCTTGAGAGGTAAGAGGGTGCCGGCCATCAGTTTGGTTTGATGGAGTCACTGCTTAGTACCCATTTCCTCCCTCCTTTCCCATCTCAAATCCTGAGAGGAGGCTCTGGCCTCTGTCACACCTTCTATAGTATCTAGCATGGGGCTTTGCAAACAGTAAGTGCTCAATGAACACTTGTGAAGTAGTTGACGAAGGAGCGGGGTAAATGTAGGGTTAGGAGCTCAGTTCTACATGGAGACCCTTAGAAAATTAAAGCAGGCCCTTCCAATCACGTGATCTGTAAATTTATGGCCCTGCAGTTGAGATTTTATAGCTAAGACAAAATACTTGTTAAAAACTAATAGGAATGTGTAAAACCAGCATTGGCAGATCTCAACTGGCAGGCAGGAAAACCTGGCTCCTTGAAGGCTGCCTGGCTCCATGGTCGATACATGCCTTGGGTAGAGATCCAGAGGTGAAAAGTCATTCACTTCTGGGAGCGAGAAACTGACTCAAACCCTAAGTCACAGGTTTCAGCTCTTTAGGGCAAAAGGGCGTTGCATGCCTCAACTCGTTACAGATCACCAGTTTAAATTATTTCACAGACACGTTCAGCGCAGTGGGGGTTCAGAAGAGTCTGCCAGTCCTTGCCGGACAGAGTCTTTAGGGGAAAGGTGTAGGCCATTAGCCTTGCGCTGTGATGGGACCTCAGCCAGGTCAGAGGAGACCAAGGCTTGCCGGAGCCGGTCTGTCCTTCCGAAACCCACCGGCCTGCCACTCCTCCTCCCCTCATTCTCCCTCTGCTGCCCGGGCTGCCCCCACACTTTGCTGGCCATGCCTCCTCAGTCCCCACGTGCTGTCACCTCTACACGCACACAGGCCATCTCCAAGCCAGACACTCATTCCTGTACCAAACGCCTTTGTCAATTGATTTCTCAGCAGTTTAGGCATGCTGACTGCAGAAAGTCTGGTTTTCTGGTTAAACAACATTCTCAGATATTTTCTCCTCTCACCCCAGACCTCCTCTCCAGACCCTTCTCCTCAGTCCTCATGCCCTGGATCCCTCCACTGTGTGATTTAGACACTGAATGAGTTTTCTAGAAACACACCGTAGAAATAAATTCCTCAGAGGCAATGCAATAAATGATCTGAGATATGTATGAGTGATGGAGCCTTTTGGTAAGAGACGCGAGGAATGCTGATCGTGGAAAAACAAAATTCAGGAGGCCAAATTTTACAGGGAGCAATTCGCAGTAAATGAGAACATGTCAGGGACACTGGGGGCACTGGAAACTGGTTGCATCTGCCTCTTTTTGTAAGTTGGGTTTACTCAGTGGAACATAATAATATGTAACCCAAATGCTGGAAGACCATTTCTTTGCTACAGAGACCCAGCCAGCAAACCAGGTAGAAAAACAGGAGATGTACTTTTCACTCTGGGAGTTTTTTGTTTTGGGGTTTTTTGGGTTTTTTGTTTTTGCTGGGGTAGTATTTTTATTTTTAAATCTTCCCTGGGTGTTAGAACAGATTGTAGATCCTTGGAAAGGCCTTTCCAAGGGCTAGTAAAACACTAATCTAAAGGTTCAGTGGGTAAAAGTTCTTTGACTCTCCTGAGCTGGGTGCAGATAAAAATGTTACCGTTAAAGAAAGAAAGCCACTCACTGTTTGGTTAAAAGTTTGTATTTGTGAACCTTCTGTCCCAGGTTAAGAAAGGAATTTTTTATTTTTAATACAAATATGTGTTGTCGTCTGAATGATTGGCTGGTTTGTGCCCTCACGGGAGCCTAAAGAGAAAAACTATTTGGGGTTACAAAATGGGAAAAATTAGTCACCAGTGATTCATGGAGATTATAAATATGTAGCTATATTGTTCTCTTATTTATGATCCAGCTGGGATGAGCTGTTTGGGAGGAAGCAGGCAGACACACAAACAGTGCCAAAGGGGAGCGGACGCTCCGCTCCGGGCTTCGTGGGGTGAGCACGTCCCGATCCTCCCCGGCAGAGCCTCCGTGGTCTCAGTACTTGCTGAGTAGTGCCAGTCCCTGGAGGGCTGTTCTAGAGCTTCTGTGGGGCCAGGGCAAGAGCAGGCTAGCAACACCCTCGCGTCCTTCCTGAGGCTCTGAGCTGCCACAGGGCAACACAAGGGTAATGCTCGTGTCCTGGGGGCGATTACTGGCTTTGCTTTCCACAAGCTGCTGTTATCAAATCGAGCCCCTCAGCTCACTGCTTACAAGATCAATACGCACAAATCTTGTTAGAAAGGAAAGTTGCCTTTAATCAGAATGCGAAGATTCTGCTTGGCCATGAAAGCTTTTAAAGGGGAACAGGGAAGTAATCTTAATCATTGAGTTAGGAGATCAAGGTCATCACCATCCCCCACTATGTGCAGGCTTGTTTAGCAGCTTGTGGACACCTTGTGATCTTTCTTTAGATGCTATCTTGTTCATGTAGTTTGTTCATGAGATTACTGAAGTGGAAGCTAGGGAAGAGATCTGGTCATCTGTTAATTACAGTTTTTTTAAAAATTAATTAATTTATTTATTTTTGGCTGCGTTGGGTCTTCGTTGCTGGGCATGGGCTTTCTCTAGTTATGAAGAGCAGAGACTACTCTTCGTTGCAGTGTGCGGGCTTCTCATTGCCGTGGCTTCTCTTGCTGCAGAGCACGGGCTCCAGGTGCACAGGCTTCAGTAGTTGCAGCATGCAGGCTCAGTAGTTGTGGCTCGCAGGCTGTAGAGTGCAGGCTCAGTAGTTGTGGTGTGCGGGCTTAGTTGCTCCACAGCATGTGGGATCTTCCCAGACCAGGGATGAAACCCATGTCCCCTGCATTGGCAGGCAGATTCTTAACCACTGCGCCACCAGGGAAGTCCCCATCTGTTAATTACTTATTCTTCATTTCTACTTCTTTGATCATCGGAAAGAACCAACAAGTTAGGCAAAATATTGTGTGATCAAAAGATTTGAAAGTTGTGCTAGGGCTGGAGATGAGTAGAGCATGGGGGTGTCTGGCTTAAGGTTAGTGACAAGATAAAGGAGTGCCTCCTGCAAAGAGCACTTTCCTGCAAAGAGCCTTTTCCTGGCAAAAGCTGCTTACACCGGGAAGAGCAATAAATGCAGGAATGAGGTGAACTGTTCGTTGGCTGGCAGAGTTCTACTCAGAATTCCAGAAACTCATACCCTAAGTCCTCCTTACACACACACATGCACACACACACACACACACACACACACACTCACACATGCATACATACATACATATATACATACACACATACACGCACACATGCAATTCATTCATCTATCAAAGTGTACTGAGCCCCTGTGTGTGTAGTGCTGGGGAAATGATGGCAAGAAAGACACCCCAGGCCCTGCCCTAGAAAAACGTCCAGCCTAGTGGAGAAGAAGGACATCTGCCTAGGGATTACAGTGGAGACTGATGGGTGTGAGGATGGAGAAGTTCCACCCACCAGGAAACATACAGTAGGTGCATCCAATCCTGTTACAAGCCAGGAGTGGTTTTACAGAGCAAGGAATGTTTAAGCTGACCCATGTGAGAAAGCGAAGATGCAGGCAGGGCAAACCTAGAGGCGCAGAGGAAGGCAGGTTGCAGAGCGCAGAGGGAGGATGCAGAAAATGTTGAAGCACTAGGGTATGAATCAGCCCAGAGATGCTCAGAAAGGGAGGGAGGGTGGCCCCAGTGTGAGGAAAGCAAGGCATCAGTGGTAACCTTCCTTCCCAGGGCCATTATGGTACTCTCCAAAGAATTGGGGTGTGAGTGTCCAATCTATGGGCTCATATACCACCTTCCAGGTCTGTTTTTTCGAAACCTTACACTGAGACACTCATGCAGGCCACAGGGAGTCCCCATTCAGCACTCAGGTAATACCAGAATGGGCAGGAAGACTTGCAGCCAGGAGTCGAAGTAGATCTAGATGGTGGCCGGCAGGTGGGGATGAGTCCAGAAAACAGGTCTCAACCAGGAGATCAACTCAAGAGAATTATTTCAGTCACTGTTACCATCTGTCGACCCTGAAACTTCTCCCAGGATCCCATGCCTAGAGAGGGCTGGGGTCAACCTGAATCCAACAGGTAGTGGGGCCAGGTCAGAGGGACACCAGGACTGAGAGGCTCCAAAGCTGAGTCTGAGAACTACTGGATTCAAGCCTTATCTCTATTGACAGGTGTGGATAGAGCTTCACCTTCAGCTAAGGATAGACTTGACATATCCTCGGGGCTGAGAGGCCTGTGGAGGAAGGAATAAGGAAGGCCATGACCCCCTCAGCTGACACCTGACTCACAGTCTTCCTCTTTGCCTCAATTCCTGCCCCACCCTGGCTGATTTCTGCATCCATGTAGCAGACTTTCCTGATTCCCAGGTCTCCCAGTTGATTGACACCTACATCTCTACTTCAGGCATCCAAGTTTACCTCTACACTTCAGCATTGTGGTTCATAGAATGCCCGCAGGAGCCAGTGTGCCTTAATGGTTCCGCCATTTTCAAGTTGTGTAACCTTGGGCAAGGTAAATCACCACTCTGTGCCTCCATGTGGGATGATATTAGAACCTGTATCAATGGGTGCTGTGGGATTAAAGAGTTAATACAATATATGGCATGTAGTTGGGACTTCAGAAATCGTATCATTAATAGGAAAGAATATTAGCTCCAAGGAAGCATTGTCCCCAGCTAAATGCAATGTCTGGCACAGAATGTATACTTAATCTTTGTTGAATGAATGAATGGTGTCATCATTCTGGGTGGCTCCACTTCTGGAATTAAAATGAAAACATCCACCTTTTCAACCCCACCTTTTATTCTTCTCCACAGACCATCTTTTAATCTCCCAGCCGCCCTCCGCCTTGCTCTGTCTTGATCCAGCCTGGACTCCAGGAACTAGCCTCTCACCAGCCATCCTCACAAGCCTCCTTCTCCACACCCCCTACAGAGCCCCATCTTGGACTGACCCTGTTAGTAGCCTTCCTCGTTCCCTGCTCTGTCCTGCCACTCACAGCCACCCTCTCTCCACTCTGCCTTCTCCTCCGCCACCTTTGTTCTCAGGAGATAATCTCTCCTCCTCTTTTATAGGGGACTTTCTCCATCATGAACCCTTTTCTCTCAATTGTAGCTTGTACTCTCCCATCTCCTTGGAGTCCTGTTCCTCAGTATACAAACAAGTTTAAAACTCCCCACTCCCTTCATGGAGCGGGAGAGGGGTATTTGGGTTGATAGGGGAGTGACAGTTCTCTGAGAGGTCCTTTTTGAATAGTCCTGACTCTTAAACTATGGTAACGTTTCACATGCCCTCCAGTAATACAGAAAGACTATCAACCAGGATGTCGACGGAACTTCAGATGGAATACAGACAGTAATGACTGAACCTAACTCTATTAGAAATGAATATATAACCATACTGAGGGGGGTGGGGAAGAACATAGCCAACCTAAGTAATTTGAAAACCAACATTTGACTATATACTCTAAGGCGAAAGACAAAATGAACTATATACAGATAGCATCCTCTATCTAGTATATTACTTCTCACAAGAGTATGAGTAGCAATTCTGAAACCCCTTTACCTGTATACTGGAAGTGAGCAGATAATGAGAGCTAGGTTCCTCACCGTTGGAGAAAAGAGTTACAAATAAGCGAAGGGGAAAGGCCGGAATGAAACTTGTGGTATTAGATTGGAACTGAAGGTATTAACGTGAACTTATGGTTTTGAATATATAGATGGGTAGACATAGAAATTCACAACTATTTCAAGATACATTTTTTAAGAAAGACGTTACCATTCTTTAAAAAACAAAAACCTCCCTTCACCCCACACCTCTACCTATTCCTCCATCTCTTTCCTTCCCTTCTCGGTCAAGTTTCTGGAAAGACTGGTCCACATGCATCGTATCTACTTTCTTCTCCCCATTCACTGCTCTTCTGGTCACAACTGGGCTTCACCCTGATCCCTTGCGCAATCCGCAAAGATCTCCAAGGACCTCCGAACTGCCACTACAACGTGGACTCCTCGGTGACTCTTTCTCACTCCTGATGACCTGTCTCTCTCATCATCATTTTCTGTTTCCCCTTCATCTCTCAGTTTTTTGGTATTAGGCATTCCCCAGGATCCTGATTCTGGCTCTCTCCTCTTCCCACTCTGCACTCTCTTCTGGGAAATTTTCAAGGCTTATGACTCCGTGATCTATACTTCTGATTCAAACCACTCTCACATTTCAGGGCCAATGGCTATCAATGGCTCTCCCAGGCCCTGCAGACACAACACGTTCAATTTTAAACTCATCGTCTTTTCCTCTGGATCTGATCCCTCGCTTAGCTGATGTACCACCATCCGCCCAGTCTCAAAACCAGAAACCTGCATTCTTTCCTGTCCCTCTCTTCCCATACCTGACCAGTTCCCTGGGCTTGCCGATTCTAACTCTGGAAGGCTTCTCCACTCTCGTCCTCTGCCACCACCCAAGCTGAGACCTTCCTCATCTCTGATGGAGAATAGGGGAAACAGCCTCCTACAGCGGTGTTCCTACATCTGGCTTCACCCACCAGCACTTCCCGACCGTGGGGGCCAAAGCCAACCACATGACTGCCTTTCTTAAAAGCCTTCATTGGTTCTCAGGAAAAAGCCAAACACCTTGGTATGACAAACAGGGTTCTCCATTATGTGAACACTGGCTCCCACCTAATTTCTAGCCCCATCTCCCACCGTCCTTCTCTTGATTTTATTTTCTAAGTGTACCTTTACACGATATGTTCACTACACTAAAATAAACTCCCCTGGTCACTTTATCTTATCCCTCTGCCTTTTTCTTTATTGTATTTATCATAATACATAATGGGTCTATTATCTCTCCATTTGTTTTTTGTCGGTCTCCTCTAATATAAGGTTTATGAAAACAGGAATCTTGCAAAAAATTTTTTTGATAAAATATACATAACATAAAATTTACCATTTTAACCATTTTTAAGGGTACAATTCAGTACATGCATGGTGTGGTGCAACCGTCACCACTACACATTTCCAGAACTTTTTCATCATCCCAAGCAAACTCTGTGCCCATTAAACTGTAACTCCCCATTATCTCCTCCCCTCAGCCCCAGGTAATCCCTAGTAGTCTTTCTGTCTCTAAGAATTTGACTATTCTAAGTACCTCACACAAGTGGAATTGTATAATGTTTGTCCTTTTGTGTCTGGCTTATCTCACAACATAATGTTTTCGAAGTTCATTTGTGTTGTAGCATGTATCAGAACTCCATTCCTTTTTATGGCTGAATAATATTCCACTGTGTGGATATACCACATTTTGTTTATCCATTCATTTGTTTTTTTTGTGTATTTTTTTTTTACGCGGGCCTCTCACTGTTGTGGCCTCTCCCATTGCGGAGCACAGGCTTCGGACGCACAGGCTCAGCGGCCATGGCTCACGGGACCAGCCGCTCCACGGCATGTGGGATCTTCTCCGACCGGGGCACGAACCCGTGTCCCCTGCATCGGCAGGCGGACTCTCCACCACTGCGCCACCAGGGAAGCCCTCCATTCATTTGTTGAAGTATATTTTGATTATTTCTACCTTTTGGCCATTGTGAATAATGCTGCTGTAGCCACTGGTGTACAAATATCTGAACAGAGGAATCTCGTTATCTAGCATTCTCCATGGTCTGGAACAACGCTGGTGCGTAATAGGTGTCCAACTAAATATTTGTTTTGTGCATCCTTGCCTATATATATTGCTATACCCTCTGCATAGAAGCCCTTCTCCTTATTCTTGGAGAAACTTTTTATTCTTCTAGGCACACATTTCATCTTCCCCAGGAAGCCTTTCCATACAGACAGACACACACACACACACACACAAACACACACGTCACTCTCTCCCCAGTGCTGTTATTGTGATCCGTGTATGATTTAGGAAAAGGTTTCAATTGCAGCCATGCACTATGTTGTAATTTATTTGATTGTATATCTGTCTCCACAGCTAGATGATAAATCTCTCGTGGGCAGGAATGCTGTCTTCGTCATCTCTGTGGCCCCCAAGTCTAGAGCAGTGCCTGGGACAGAGTAGATTCTTAGTGTTTGATGAAGGAGTGAGTGAATGAATAAATGAATGACTCTCTTACATCTTCCCTAGTCTTTGTTTTATATCCAGCAACATTAGTTAATACTTTAGCTACCCTTTCCCTGAGTTGTTTTTGTCACTTTGGGGCTTGTTTACATAAAAGCAAAAGGGAGAGAGTTTACTGTCCCAGGTCAGGAGGACATCCAGAGAGATGGTGTGACTATACCTGGTGTGCTTGGACCATCCCCATCTATACCTGTTGTCCCAGCATCAAGTTAATAGTGTCCCCTTTCACTTTGTAAGTGTCCTAGTTTGGATAATAAATTATATGACCATCCTACAGGGAGGAAAAACAACTTTTACTAACCCGTTGGATGGGAAGTGGTACCTTCCACCCAAGGGCAGTAGGGCCTGCCCCCTCGGCCTTACCACGTCAGCGTGCTCTTCTCCCTCAGGCTGCGATTCGCTTGAGTTTTTCAGAAGCCACAGAAAGCTGCTCTGGGCATGCACACCAGGCCAATAATGCCAGGGAATCAATGTCCCCCAGGAGCAGCCCTCAACCAACGACAGAAGGGGACTGTGTATCATGGCCTGTCATCCTCACCCCTCGGACGGGAG
Organism: Neophocaena asiaeorientalis asiaeorientalis; assembly: GCF_003031525.2. Taxonomy (NCBI): domain Eukaryota; kingdom Metazoa; phylum Chordata; class Mammalia; order Artiodactyla; family Phocoenidae; genus Neophocaena; species Neophocaena asiaeorientalis. Next base: position 1,564,051 of record NW_020175666.1, read on the forward strand.
AGAGCCAGGTGTGTGCTCCACACCATCTCCCAGAATTTCCCCATAAGATTATGCTCCGGTCGCCCACAGTAGTAGCTGCTTAATATGACACCTTTGTCGGCTGCCCCGTCCCTGCTGCACTTCTTCAGTGTTTCCTGCTCTTGCTAAATGAACTCCTTGCCCTTGAATTCTTGCCTCAGGGTTTGCTTCTGGGGGAAGCCAAACGCAGACACTGAGCTGCCTACTTCCTCTTTGGGGCCTGAGGAGCCTTGTTAGTATTAACTTCCTTTGCACCCCTTTCCATGCACCCCATTCTCAGCCAGTCCTCTCCCCCACAGACCTCAGCCCTTCCCCTGCCCAGGCCTGTTCCTCCCTCCCCAGCTGCCAGTGCTGGGCTGAGTCACCAGTACGTCGGGGTGGACCTGGGTCTGGGTGGCTGAGGCCTCCTGTTGGCCATGCCCACACTCTGGACCCTAATGTCTTTCTGGGTTTTCCTTTTTTCTTTCTTACTTTTTTAAAAGAGAAAATATTATTAAATTTTCTGTTTTGGATTGATTCCTTTTTTATTGAAGTATAGTTGGTTTGTAATGTTTCAGGTGTACAGCAAAGTGATTCAGTTGTGTGTGTGTATATATATACACACACACACACACACACACACACACACATATATAATACATATACATATTCTTTTTCAGATTCTTTTCCATTATAGGTTATTAGAAGATATTGAATATAGTTTCCTGTGCTATACAGTATGTCCTTGTTGTTTATCTATTTTATATATAGTAGTGTATATCTGTTAATCCCAAATTGCCAATTTATCCCTCCCCCACTTTCCCCTTTGGTAACCATAACTTTGTTTTCTATGTCTGAGAGTCTATTTCTGTTTTGTAAATAAGTTTATTTGTATCATTTTTTTAGATTCCACATACAAGTGATATCATATGATATTTGTCTTTGCCTGACTTAGTATGATAATCTCTAGGTCCATCCATATTGCAGCAAATGACATTCTTTCTTCCTTTTTATGGCTGAGTAATATTCCACTGTATATATGTACCACATCTTTATCCTTTCATCTGTGGATGAACTTTTAGGTTGCTTCCATGTCTTGGCTATTGTAAATAGTGCTGCTGTGAACATGGGGGTGCATGTATCTTTTCAAATTAGCATTTTTGTCTTTTAGGGATAGATGTCCAGGAGTGGGATTGCTGGATCATATGGTAGTTCTGTTTTGGTTTTTTTAAGGAACCTCCATACTCTTCTCGATAGTGGCTGCACCAATTTACATTCCCACCAACCGGGTAGGAGTGTTCCCTTTTCTTTCTTCCAATAGCAGTTCAATAGCCTTCTGATGATCCATTCCTGGATCTGACTACAAGTGTCTACCTCTTCATCCATTCCACAAGGAGCAGAGGCCACAGGAATGGTCAGAGGAAAGGAAACTGCCATTCCTGGGGTCCCCAGTTAATATGTACCAGGCTCCGTGTGAGTATGGCCTTACAACAATTGTAAGAAACAGGGGATTCCCTGGTGGCACAGTGGTTGAGAGTCCGCCTGCCAGTGCAGGGGGCACGGGTTCGTGCCCCGGTCCGGGAAGATCCCACATGCCGCGGAGCGGCTGGGCCCGTGAGCCATGGCCGCTGAGCCTGCGCGTCCGGAGCCTGTGCTCCGCGGCGGGAGAGGCCACAACAGTGAGAGGCCCGCGTACCGCAAAAAAAAAAAAAACAGAAGTAAATAGGATTTTCATCTTTTTAGAACCAAAGATTTTTATCCACAATAAAAGAAATGATCATCGTAGAAATTTTGGAAAATATGAAAAAAAGAAAGAAAAACATCACCCGTAATTCTTCCATCCAGAAACTACCTTCAATATAGTAGTGGTTGTTTTCCTCCTGACCCTTTATTCATGGGTATATAATTGGAACCACACTAAGTGAAATCCCTTTTCACTCAATATTAAAATAGAAACATATCTCCCATGTTACTTCATACTTTGCAAACATTAGGACAGAAATGCTTGCTTCTTACTTGTACATTTTATACGGTGGAGTGAGAACATCTACGACATTCCTGAAGGATGGGCACTTTGGGAAGAAATTATTCCAGCAAAGTGAAATCGATAAAAGAGGCAGAGGGAGACCTCGTCTCTTTCTGGCCTCTTTCTCTGAGTTTAAAAAAATCAAGAAGGAACAATAAAATATTATTACTTAGACGTAAAAAAGAACATACCAAATAATCAGCTAAAGGAGTTGAAAATAGTTGCATCTGGGAAATGGGAATGAGGGGGGTAACTGTTGTTTTCTCCAGCAAGGCTTGTTGCACTATTTGCCTCTTTAATCTTTGCGTGACTTTGATGAAAATGAAACAACATGAGGCGTGATTTATTGACCTAATTGTGAATACGGTTTTTGTCATGAACTTTGTAAACATTGGGGTTTCTTTGTTTTAATTGGGGTACAGTTGTTTTACAATGTTGTGTTAGTTTCTACTGTACAGTGAAGTGGAGTTCCGTGCTATACAGCAGGCTCTTATTAGTAAACATCGTTTTTATTTGTTTATTTATGGCTGTGTTGGGTCTTGTTTCTGTGCGAGGGCTTTCTCTAGTTGCGGCAAGCGGGGGCCACTCTTCATCGCAGTGCGCGGCCTCTCTTGTTGCGGAGCACAGGCTCCAGACGCGCAGGCTCAGTAGTTGTGGCTCACGGGCCTAGTTGCTCTGCGGCATGTGGGATCTTCCCAGACCAGGACTCGAACCCGTGTCCCCTGCATTGGCAGGCAGATTCTCAACCACTGCGCTACCAGGGAAGCCCTAAACATCATTTTTAATGGCAGTATATTATCCCATTCTGTGGATATACTACAATTTATTTATCTATTTCCCTGTTATTGAATATGTCATTTGCTTTCAAATTATATTTAGATAGTAATGTTGGGGTGAACAAGCCTGTGCAGAAAGCTTTTTTAGTATTTGAGATTCTCTTTGTAGGAAAATAAGAGAGCTCTTAGTATAGGCGAGTGCTCATTTCCCCATGCCCTAACCAGCTTTGATTAAATTTCCTCTAAAAAATCTCAGTTAAATAATAAGTGAAAAAATCATTTTTCCCTTTTCAACAGTTGATGAAATGGAAGCTTAGAGATCTCCAACTTGCCTCAGCATGTGCAAGGTTTAGAAGTGGTGGAGCTGGCTTTTAAGCCTGGTCTGTCTGACTGCCAAGTCTTCATACGCACCACATCTGGCCTGGGAGAAAGAACTAGTTGTCAGGAGAGCTGGATTCTAGTCCAACCTTTTCCACTGACTAGCTAGTGCCCTTTTAGTCTCAATTTCCTTGTCTGTAAAACATGGGTGCCCCACCTACCCATCCATCTTCTCAGAGCTATAAGGACCAGAAAAGATAAGGAATAGGAAGGCTCTGGAGATTCTAGAATGTTCCATTGATTACAGACTTCAAAAAGGCATGAGCTCTGCCTTCTTTTTGCTCCCAAATATAAATCTAGATGTCATGTTTATTTAGCATTCACATATGGCAGTTACTGTAGGTTAAGTGCTTTATATGGGTTATTTTATTTAATCCTCCTAACAGCCCAACAGGTTAGATATTATTGTTTCTGTTGTAGAAATGAAAAATTGAGACTGTATCCCAGAGCCAGTAAATGATGGAGATGACTTTGAATCCAGGAGACCTGACTCCAGAGTTTGAGCTCTTATTGTTTCAAAACGTAGTTTTTATTATTATTCAGGATCGCTGTTGAAAAGATAGTTTGTTACAGTTCTCAAGAGGAGGGGGCACTCCACACCATGCAGGGCCACACAGGAAGCCCCAGGATTGGTCAGGAGGCAAAGGAGTGAGGGGAAAGCATGGGAAAGAGCCTTTATTGCAATTTTCCTGGGAAGGAATGGGTGAAACAGGGTAAGCAGGCCACACGGGTCTAGGATTGACTAGTTTGAGTAATTTCAGGGCGCTCACAGGTGTAGGGGCTGCTCCTAGTTGCCTGGTACCTGGCCCTGGGGGATTATGGCAGGAGATAGTGGCTCAACCTGTGAGAGCTCCATAAAGGAGGTAGTAGGCAGCTCCGGGCTCTGGATTGGTAGGTTTGCATATGATAGGCACCCTCACAGGGGAGTTATTTGCTGTCTCTAGGAATTAGCTAGTCCTGGGAGAGTCACTCTCTGCAGGATCAGCTGGGCCCCATATGCCGGAGCATCAAGAATAGAGAAGATAAGAAAATATAGTTAATATACTTGCACATTAAACTGGGCTGCCTTGTGCACTGCTCTTGCATAGCTGGGGCGATTATCATCATCAGGAGCCGTCACCACAATAACAATGATGTCCCATCCTTTTCCTAAGGTAAGGTCCATGAGGACAGGGACCATGTAGCACCCAGCACGTGGTAGCTCTCAGGAGGGCTTTGTTAAATGAGTGAGTGAATGAATGAATGGTCCCATGCCTGCCAAGCCTGGAGCTTCATGCGCTGTGGGGGACACATAGGTGTAGATACTCAATAAATATCTTATTTTCTTCAATCAGGTAAGAAAGAGGGCAATGAGGACAATACCAGGGAAAAGAGATGCTCAACAGCCTTATTAGCCAGGATCTAGAACTATGTGCTCGTGGAGAGCTCTTCCTAGAGGGATCTAGATAGTTTGCAGAGTTTGTACAGTGAAGATCTGATGGATGCTGCAGGGACTCCTGACCACGTCTTCAGGAAGCGTCTGGTGATTCCTCACTGACTAGTAATCTGATTTTAATCCTCTCTCTCCAGGGGCCAAATGTCTCTCTTATTCAGGCAAGGTGTGTTCTGGGAATGCTGGCTTCTTTTTCTTCCTTACATTTCTGCCCTCATCACCAAGGTCATCCCAAGCGTCTTTAGTCATTTACGTTCATTCACACACTTCAGAGCATTTACTGTGAGCAGTGGTTTGGAGTGGTCTTATTTATAACTTACAATTGTCTTCAAGGAGGACCTGTAACAACAGAGTCCTGCTTAATACAATTCAACCATTTGTCAGAATCGGGGATTCTAAGAATTGGCAGGTGGAAAGCTAAATACGGCTTTGGGGTAGGACTCTGAGTCCTACGAGAATTTTATGCCGCTGTATTGTGCAAGCAACACTGACAGACTGGAGGAGTGTTTTCATGCTATAAGTGGAATTAGAAAGAGGACTCCCTGCCCTCAAGGAGTTGCCAGAGGATACAAAGCAATAGAAACAAGAAGACAGACCCACAGCACTTAATACAGTTAACATGAAGGGACAAATACCTTTTAAGGGGACCATTGACAAAGGAAATATGCAAACAGCAAAACAATATAGCATACATGAGATTCTGAGCCCAAGCAGCTTGGCCTCCCATCCCATCTCTTCATGCCAGTGGGAATGTCTGACCCTTCTCCCCATCTCCTCTCCCTGTCTAGCCCATTGGACAGGCACTAACTATAGAAGCTATTTCTTCAGAGAAGACAAGAACCAATGACTGTGCAGAATTAGAAGGGCTGGGAAGTAGGAAAGAAAGATAAGGCTTCAACTCAGGGGAAGAACAGAAAGTCTCACCCCTTATCCAGAGGCTGTCTTGTCCACTTCCTTTCCCAGCCACATTCTGAAAACATCTCTCCACATTTATTCAGGGATGCCTGTTTCCATGGCTACCGGGAGACAGATGCTTTTTTGAATCTGGTATGTAAAGAGCTCTTCCAATTTGGAATCCGACATGTAACAGGTGGCTATTTTTAGCCACATGCTGTTAATACATGCTTTAGGAAAGTCAGCTCTTTGCCTTGTACTTACACATCACCTTTCTCTGCACTCCCCCGTTTCACTGCCTAAGTGGCTTGAAGCATTTATAGGAATTTTTATTTACCACTACTACAATGTGAAAGACACAAAAAGATCCCAAGATTCAGGCCATAAATGCCATAGTTCAGACTCAGAACACCCATCAGAAAGCCAACACCAGCCCTGGGCAGCATGTATCAGCTCTCTCTTTGAGACGGAGGGCCTGCCCTCTCCAGGGCCATTCTTGGAGTGTCGAGTCATCACTTGATGCTCAGGATGGCTGCCACCACCTTGCTCAGGGACATTTGTACTTGTCTCATCCTCCATTTGGGTAAATTCTTCATTTCATGTGCCTGAATCTGTGCTATTATTTGTAAAATGATACTCCAGATATCGTGTTTATCCCATGCATGTGTGAAGGCAGCCTGGTCTAACGATAAGAGCCATAGACTTCCCCACCCACCTCCAAGTTAGTTTGACATTGAAGCCCTTACACGATGTGGCCTCAGTTATCTCCCTAAACTTACTTCTCAAATCTCTCAACTCCGTGCTTTAAATCCCCAGAACATTCTTCAAACATGCAATGTACTGCCACCGGAAATTCTCACATGGTTTTCAATGCCCGCATCAAACTCGACATGCCCGAGAGTTCCTCCCTGTGCCATCTCTCCTTACCTCCTAGTTAAAAGCATAAAAGCATTTCTTCCCTCCTATAGGTTCTCATACTTCATAAGTAAATGTATAAGAGCTTGAAGCACTGCACACACCTCCTGGTGCTATGTTATTTGGGCATTTCTTAACTTCTTCGTTACCACTGGAAGGTTCATGAAGCCAGAGAGGGCAGTTTTTCTCCATGTTTGAATCTCTAGTGGCTAATTCAATGCTTTGCCCATAGTAGAGACTCAGGAAGTATTTGTGGAATGGAATTGTTATACAAAAGTCTTGAGACCATGTTTCTAGTATTACTTCTGCCACTGACCTTGAACATAAAGTTTTCCAGATCTCAGGTTCCATGTAAGAAAGGAATGATAATACGTATTTCATTTCTCTCACAACTTTATCGTTAGAACCAAACTAGCTTTGTCTTATAAATGGTACCTTCTCAGATGAAAACGTATATCCCCCAGAAATAATATAAAAGAGAAGAGTGAGGAAATACTATAGTAATACTGGAACTATTTATACACTAGAGCTATAGAAAACACCAGAGCAATTCAGGCAGGCTACCCAAGAAGAGCAATAAGGAGAAGGTGGGGGTGAGGTGGGGGACAAAGAGGAGGGTGAGAAGGAAGGAAGGGCAGGAGGGGATACATGTGAGAACATAGTGTGCTCACCAGCCATGCACAGTCTGCTGGGGCCAGAGAGTGGCAGAGCAGAAATAGCTACTGATAGGAATGACTGTGTGGGGTCTTGAGAGGCAGAGCTCAGATCCACTTTCTTGTGTGCTGGCCAGGACTTTGTTGGAGATGGGGATTTCCCAGCCGATACAAGGTAAACCAGAAGGAAAACGGCCCCAGGCCAAAGCAGAAGAATCAGCCAGAGATGGAGCCCAGAAATCTAAATGTTAGTGATAACCACAGAGAACTTTAATTCAGATATACTCTGGTCCTTCTTTGAGAAACACTGAGCCAGATAAGACAAATTAAAACTAAGAAGCATATTGGTTAACTATTGATGGAACCAAGAACCCAGAAGTAGGAAGTGGCAATAGAAGTAAAGCATTGCATAAAGCCGGAGAAGCAAGGAAGAGACAAACAAGGCAAATTTAAGAGAAAAATAAAAAAGACTTGAAGGAGAAAGGCATCAGCACAAGTTTTGGTAAAGCAGGACTGAAAGCAGATACAGAGCAAAGGGCATAAATATGAGGAAGGCTAAAGAGAAAATTTTCATGCTGGTTGATTTAAATTTTTTGAGGATGAAGATGAGAGAAATTCATTATTTATCAAGGACCTGGCTTTACTCCTGGATTCAAGGATGACAGTCATGCAGGGAAAGGTTTTCTTGGAGCTCTGGACCAGTAGACACTACTGACCCTGAGACCCGCAGAAATGATAACCAAGGAGAGAAATAGAGGCAATGTGAGACAGAATAGTCAATGAGATTCAAATGAATAAATGGTGCAATAATGGACAAGTCAGATGGGCGAGAGCCCAAGGGGTCAGCATGGGCTCAGGGCAGTAATCTCAGGACCATGGATAGCTCTGTGCTGGCCCTGTGTCTGGGACAAGAGTGGCCTTTTAACCCATTGCTACAGTGATTAGCCTCACTGCCTGGGTTCCATTTTGGATGTGTTAAAAAGATCTGTTCACCCAATTAAGGTATAAGACTTTAGATCTAGGGAATATTTGCCATCTAGCTGGTGGCCTTTGATAGCTATTCAGAGATATTATAGAATGTAGAGAGAAAGAGGAACTTGGAATCAAGAGCCTGGAATCGGGAGACCTAGGTTTTGCTTCCAGCGTTGCCAGCTTGCTAGGTGTGTGGCTTTAGTGAAGTCAAGCTTGATGAAGCTCAGTTTTCTCTTAGGCAAAATGGGGTTCATGAGGTTTTCCCTACTTCCTATAAAGACCTACAGGGAAAATCAAATGAGATTATGCATGCAAAAGCACGTTTAAACTGTAAAACCCTAGTTAAATATGTATAGTTGCTGTAATTAGCTTCCTACAAAATGAATACAGAGGTTCCACAGGAACTCTATAGTGTCAGGAGACAGGGGTGTTAAGCTAAAGGTGTATTAGAGCCCAACATCTCCAGAAGTAGAGGTAAGACTGTGAGAGGAATGTGGATTTTCAGAAGCTATGGGAGCTGGTTGGAAAGATGAACAAATGTGAAAGAGAAAGTAAAAGAGTGAAAGGGAAAGTAAAAGGACAGACTTGCAAATATTCATGACTTTCCCAAAAGGAGCAAAAGGAAAAGGTTGGTTATTTTATATCAGTTTACAGGTAATACCTGAAACAAGCTGAAATATCAAATAGGTGAAATAAATTTATTAAAAATTCAAACCCACTTCAATAATATCCAATCTCCTTCTGCAATATGTAAAAACAAAAACACCTCTGTAGCAAAACTGAATCTCTTTTTTATTATTTTTAAAGCCTTCATTTTAATCTTATTACAAAAGTAATATATGATCATTACAGAAAAGTAATCAGAAGAAATAAACCCAAAAGATATTGGGTTGGCCAAAAAGTTCATTCGGACTTTTTTTTTTTTAATATAAATTATTTATTTATTTATGGCTGCATTCGGTCTTCGTTTCTGCATGCGGGCTTTCTCAAGTTGCGGCGAGCAAGGGCTACTCTTGGTTGCGGTACTCAGGCTTCTTATTGCGGTGGCTTCTCTTGTTGTGCAGCATGGACTCTAGGTGTGTGGGCTTCAGTAGTTGTGGCACGTGGGTGCAGTAGTTGTGGCTTGCGGGCTCTAGAGCGCAGGCTCGGTAGTTGTGGCGCACAGGCTCAGTTGCTCAGTGGCATGTAGGATCTTCCTGGACTAGGGCTCGAACCCCATGTCCCCTGCATTGGCAGGCGGATTCTTAACCACTGAGCCATCAGGTAAGCCCGATTCAGACTTTTCTGTAACATCCTATGGAAAAACCTGAACGAACTTTTTGGCCAACCCAATAATATTAAAAATATTCTCAATCCTACCAACCCAAAGGTAATCTTGCAAACATTCTTCTAATTCTTCTGTGCACATTGAAGGAACTAAGTTCACTCACCTTTTTTTAAAAAACAAATATGGGCTCATCTTCATGCCATTTTGCAATGTCTTATTAAATAACCATGTCAGGAATATATTGTTGTATAGGAACAATAAATAAATTTGAGCAGCAATTTTAATGGCTACATACAATATTTATTGTAAAAGTATATCATATTTATTTAACTATTCCTTTATTTTTGGATACTTAGACTATTTCCAACATTTCTTTACTGCATACTGTGATATAAGGAGTTGATGTCAAGGTTAAACCTGTGGATTCCAGTGACAAGACTTCTAAGTTCAGCTCCCAGATTCCTTGCATGTTGACTGTATACCTTTGGGAAAGTTAATCTCTTTAAGCCTCAGTTTCTTCATCTGTGGAATGAGTTTAATAATATACATACACTAAAACTTGTTAGAATTAAGTGAAATGATATATTTTAAACATTTTATACAGTACCTGGCACATACTAATAATGATAACATTATTAGGTACATACTATTTTTGTTAAAGTCCTTATAGCTGATCTCTGTATTCATCCTTAATTATTTCTATAAACTTTCAGAATTAGAATTTTTTTTATCGAAGGAAGAACATATCTATTTCAGGACAATGCCATATTTTAAATAGAGAAGAATTCAGTTGTCATGAGGAAGAGGGACAGCCAGATGTTAAAAAGTAATATATGGATGGAAAGATTTTGGACTCTGTGCTCTTAAACTAAGAGTAAGCATATCCTAGAAGCAGTGATCCTACATCTTGGAAAATATCTTACAGAAATAATTGCATGAATATATATGTACAATTATATTCATTGCAGTATTATTTATGATAGCAAAAAACTGAAAATCTAATTATCTCATTTTTAGGAGGTTGATTAGATATATTATGGTACATCCATACAATTGAATATTATGCAGCCATTAAAAAGAATAAGGTAGGGCTTCCCTGGTGGTGCAGTGATTGAGAGCCCACCTGCCAATGCAGGGGATGTGGTTTTGAGCCCTGGTCCAGGAAGATCCCACATGTCACGGAGCAGCTGGGCCCGTGCGCCACAGCTGCTGAGCCTGCGCTCTGGAGCCTGCGAACCACAACTACTGAGCCCGCGAGCCACAACTACTGAGCCCACATGCCACAACTATGGAAGCCCGCGTGCCTAGAGCCCGTGCTCCACAATAAGAGAAACCACCGCAATGAGAAGCCTGTGCAACACAACGAAGAGTAGCCCCCACTTGCTGCAACTAGAGAAAGCCCACGAGCAGCAGTGAAGACCCAGTGCATCCAAAAATAAATAAATAAAATAAATAAATTTATTTTAAAAAAAGGAATAAGGTAAGGGTTCATATATGAACTTTGCAATGAGTTCCTGATATAACTTATGGGGGAAAGTGGAGTAACAGAGAGGAAGCATAGCATGATCATAATTTATGTGATAATTTTTAAGGATGCAGAATTTAAGGCTCATTAGTTATGTGTACTAGCAATGGAACAAAGCTAGCTAATGCATATTAAAAGTATTTGAACACTATAAGGGCTACAGTAGCTTCATTATCCCAATAATCTGACATAAACTTACTGAAAGAAAAGTGAGAGAGAAATGGCTAATAAAAAGGACAAGATAATCATGAAATAAAGGTTATTACAAAACAAAAGCCACCTCTTTTCCGATCATAGAAGTCCAGGTCTTAAAGCAGTAAAGGTGCTTGAGAAGTTATCTTATCCATCACTTTGCCTTACGGTAAAGTATTTTTATCCTCTTATGAAAATGGAAAAGCGGAGGTGCACAGAGCCAAGTGAATGACCCAAAGTCACATGGCTTAAGGAAGTGGGGTGATGACCAAGATTCTCTCTCCTGATCAAAATGAAATTCTCAAAATCTTGGAAACTTGGCAAGATCAAATAGAGCATATGCAAATTCCTATTGGAACAGGAAGAAAGTAGAACTATGAAAGGGATCGTTAAGGGGAGAGGAGACTTGCTCCCTCTTCAAGATGCCATGAAGAAATAGGACATGTTAAAAATATATTTAAAAAATGTTCAAATGGAGGCACCAAGCCAAGGACTTTAAATAACAGAATAACTCTCCTCTTGCTCAGGAGTGATCAATGTGGAGTATGTTTCCCCTGTAAAGGCGAAGAAAGAGGAACAGAAATAGCAAAAGTCAAAGAACAAATGAGGGAAGTTTCCATAAACAGGGTCATGGAGATGAGTGAATATAGAGAAGGTTAATCAAGGAAAAGAACAAAGAGAAAGATGGCAAGTGGCACATAGGAGGGAAAGGTCCAGAATGTATCTGCCTTCCAAGAGCTACAAGTCGTCACAAGAGCCATCACTGTTCAAGAAAGCGGCAACCATCCGGCTGATGAGAGGGGCCATGCTCCAGAGTCCCATAACCTTACTGCTGAGGACCACACAATTTCCCACAAATGTAGAGAAGTATGGAAAAATGGTAAAATGACCTAAGGGTGCAGCCAAATGGTGTCAATTTAATTTAATGTACAGCTATTGGGAAGGAAATCAATTGTTCAAGGAGAGAACGCTGGTGAAAACTTGGGATGAACACAGAAATTCTGCGGCCTTCCTATCCTTAGAGTTTCCACTTCTCTGCTCCAGTGCAGCTGGCTTCTCCCCACTTCTTTGCCTAGGAGGGCCATTAGCAGCACCTTGCCTATCTTCAGAGCATGAATTTTTCTCTTTGTGCAAAGAGAAACAATTGACACCTTTCAAGTGAAACGTATAAAGAAGACCTTGTCACATCTTCCTGAAATACAATCAGGAGTTGGTCAGTCTGAGTGTTATTCTGCGAATCCATTGTTCTACACTATGTCTTGGGCCTAGTCTCAAAAGGGTCACATTGGCCATCTTCCAAGGAGCCTCTTGTCTGTAAATTAACTCTTGCATGAGAGACAAATTTCTCATCCTCTACTAAAGCTCACAGCCCCTGAGTGAAGAGAATGCTCTCTGTTTCAGGCCCAGAATCACCTTCACCTAAGTTCTTCACCGTGCAAATAGACAACTCTTCCCACATCCCCTGACGCTTCAAGGAACTCCATTTTCAGGGGATAGCTATTAAACTAAAACAAAAAAAGTTTAATACCCCTGCTCTTATATAAGCTAGGATTACAATCAACAGCAAAAAAAAAAAAAGAGCGAGCCAGCTATGGCATAAACAAATAGGAGATTCACATTTCAAGTAGTGGAGATGTAGGTGGGTTGGGGAAGCAGTTGCTCAATCATTCCACTGGGGACTTGGGCACTTGCTTTCCTTTCCTCCATCTTTGGCCTCCTGGCTTACATGTTCTGGCTTGTTGCCTCATGGTTGCAACCATGACGTTGTAGCCTTGCATCCATGTTTAAGGCAGTAAGAAGAAGAAATGATGAAGTCGGGGAGGGATAAATTGGGAGATTGGAATTGACATATACACACTACTATATATAAAATAGATAACTAATAAGGACCTTCTGCATAACACAGGGAACTCCACTCGATACTCTGTAATGGCCTATGTGGGAAAAGAGTCTAAAAAAAAGTAGATATATGTGTAAATGATTCACTTTGCTGTACACCTGAAACTAACACAACATTGTAAATCAACTGTATCCCAATAAAAATTTTTTAAAAAGAAACAATGAAGGGCTTTCTCCTTACAAGTCTTTCTTTTCACTCAGGAAGCTAAGACTTCTCCAGTGGACTTTCACCTACATTTCATGGACCAGACTGCATTACATGTCACTGCCGCTGTAAGGAAGCTGGGAAATGGAGAACTGTGTCTTTACCTCTGCGCTGGGAAAGGAGCAAGGTAAGGTAATTTAAAATGAATACTGATGAGCTATTGAATGACAGATTATGACAGATATCATTCAATAGCTCATAATTACTCCTTTGGCTCCTCAGCACCCAAGGTCTCCTATTCTTTTACATATTCTCACTCTCCATTGCCACGGAAGAAAACCCAAAGTCTCATCCAGTTCAAAGTCCAGGATCTCTGGTCACTGTGCAGAGCTCCCCACTGGGTCTGTGTGTGCCTCTCAGGACCACAGTCTGTAGGTTGAAAAGACAGCTTATCTGCCCCCATATACATGATATACAAAGGTATGGAGGAAACCATTAACCACAATAAAAACTCCAACCTAACTCAGACAAAGGGAAAGTAGGGAATTCACACTGGACCATAGAATATATCAAATCCTACTGATCAGAAAAAGAGGGAACATCTTGCCCTGGCAGTAAAGTAAAACCAATCTGGCAGGCCCTAGATCTGCTTTCTGGGAGGAAATTCCTTGTCCATTATTCTCAATTGTTATATCCTCACAAAAATTCTTTGTGGTAAAATCTATACCCATTATAAAGATAAGAAAATTGAGACACAGAGAGTAACTTTGACCACAATCATATGGAAGCAGGATTCAATCACAGACAATCAGACTGCAGAGTCCCCCTCCCCCTCCCCCAAAACTACAACCTCTGGTAACCACTGATCTTTTAAAAGACAGCTCTCTTTTTTTACATTTTTGGCTGCGTTGGGTCTTTGTTGCTGCATGTGGGCTTTCTCTAGTTGTGGTGAGTGGGGGCTACTCTTCGTTGCGGTGCACAGACTTCTCATTGCAGTGGCTTCTCTTGTTGCAGAGCATGGGCTCTAGGCGTGCGGGCTTCAGTAGTTGTGGCACGTGGCCTCAGTAGTTGTGGCTCATGGGCTCTAGAGTGCAGACTCAGTAGCTGTGGCACATGGGCTTAGCTGCTCTGCGGCCTGTGAGATCTTCCCGGACCAGGGCTTGAACCCATGTCCCCTGCATTGGCAGGCGGATTCTCAACCACTGCGCCACCAGGGAAGCCCCAGACAGCTCTTAACTTTAAAACATCTTCTGCTGGCTGCCTCAGAACAAATTCAATGACCCACCTTAGCCTTGAGGGCTTAGGAAAGAAATCTCAACAAGGAAATAGATCTTTATACAGTAGATGCTGCTGTTCTAAGGATAAGGACATTTAAAATGCTACCTCAGTTTTTTAAGATGAAAAAGTTCTGGAGGTTGGTTACACAACAATTTGAAATATACTTAGCACACTTAAAAATGGTTAAGTGGGGCTTCCCTGGCGGCACAGTGGTTGAGAGTCCGCCTGCTGATGCAGGGGATACGGGTAAGACCGGGTTCATTCCCCGGTCCAGGAGGATCCCACATGCCGCGGAGTGGCTGGGCCCGTGAGCCATGGCCGCTGAGCCTGCACGTCCGGAGCCAAAAAAAAACAAAAAAAAATGGTTAAGTGATAAATTTTATATTTGTGTTTTATTACTGTTTTTTAAAAAAGCTCCTTAGGAAGCTACAGGACATTTTTTAAAGTAGGACAAAACATAGTATGCTATGAATGCCTTATCAGTAATAATTGTGTCAGTTCGTCATGTTTTAGTTAGGAAGGCACTTTTATATTCTTTCCATTTTATCCTTACAACCATGTTGATTGATGGGTAGAGAAGATTTTCATTATCCTCATTTTATGCACATGCAAAATGAGATCATCATAAACGTCTGCCCAAGGAGGCAAAAGCTGTAATTAAACATAGGTCTTGTGATTCCACAGTTAAGTGTTCTCACAATACTGCACTCTTAGTGAGAAAAGAGGGGAAAGTGCGATGGAGGGCTTAGGAACTGATATTTATAGGCATCCATTCCATGCCAGGCACGAGGCTCTGTGGTACCCAGGCATCATTACCTCTTTAAGCCTCAGTCATATGAGGTCAGTTCTCCTAGTATCCTGATTTACAGTTAGAGAACTGAGGTTCAGAGAGGTTAAATAACTTTCTCAAGGTCACCTGGCTAGTAATGGAAGCGTTGGATTCAAGACAGTATAAGATTTAGGAGCAGAAGGCAGCTGCAGGGAGAGGATGTACGTAGGAGGTGATGCAGCAGCACCTATTTTTGTGCCTCTAATTGTCCTCTGGTCAGGAAAGAATTTGCAGACAGTTGACTAAATAAATGTGGGAGGAGGAGGTAAGGGGCAAGCCACAGGTGCAAAGAACAAACCTTTTTCCCAAGGTAAGTGGAAAAGGGAACAAAGGATTACAATCTTGGGGATGTAGACAGGAAAGCAAAATTGCAAAAACCCAAAATAATGGTGTCAAGAGAACTGGCCAGAAGAGGAAAGACTACTTTAGAAAAAACAGAGAAAAAGGTGAAAGGATTTTTTTTTTTTTGCATGTGCTGCATTTATTAGAAAGCGATAGACAGTGTTTGTGGAAAATACGTGGGTTGGGCGGGGAAAATTATAAATACATTCGACATTAGCTAGTTTTTAAACAATTTTAAATGCTGAGGGATCCAGTGAGATAATGCATGGGAAATGCTTAAATTATAAAGTGTTTTACAAAAGTAGAGTGGTACTTATTGTTGTATGAGTGTATTTATAATAAAACTGGAAAGGCGAAGAAAAGCCAGGCCAAGGACCAGTGCTGATGCTTCAGTGGGCTCTGCCAGGCTCTCATTGTGCTTGTCTGGCCCAGGAGGCTCCTCTTTATCTCATTGAATTGCAGCCTCTGCTCCACCTCTGGCGCTGAGTGCTGATGTGGTCCAGGTGTTCAACAGCTGGCCCACATTTGCCCCAGGTGGTAGTATCTGAGGAATCAGTTGATCCATGTCTATGTATCGTTTGGGTTTTGCAAAATCCCATCACGAGCCTGAAAGACCAAAGTCATCTCATAGGACTCCCCCAGATTGGCTGGAAGACTAGAATCATGTGTTGGAGAAGTGGGTTCTGGAAATGAAGGGGGAGGGGGAGAAAAGACCTGGAAAGGACGAGGCATCTTGCGTTTGTAGGGAAGGCACTTTTTCCTTTCCTGAGGGTTTCTAAAGGATACCCTTGGCTTCGTGGCCATAGCTCTCTCACAGACCTTGCTGTTCTTCAGGTGGCCCTGATCATACCCCCTTTTCCCTTTTCTCATCTAGCTCTGCTCCTCTCTTTTACTTTCCTCCCTCACTTTTCTTCTCTTGCTCTTTTCTGCTGGCCAATGAACATTTCCAGAGTAGATAACGTGGGACTGAGAGACAGGCTAAGATGGGAGTTTTTTTGAAAGATGAACTATTCTTAAACCAGATGCCACAGGCAGACAGCCTCTCCTACCGCCTGGGGAATCGGGCTGTGTGAGCAGAGTCCAGGGTAGCAGGGGGATTTTTGCAGGAGCCATTCAATGATCCCTTCATTAGAATAAAACCCATCAGTTTCCCTCCCTCCACGAGAGCCTTCGGGAGCCCGAAGGTGGGAGAGACAGTCCTGCAGCGAGGGTGTGTGTTTTCTGCTCCATCTCACCTAATGTGCTCAGGGCTGCTTGCTCCTGGCTCTGGGATCTGTTCGGCTTTTGAAGAGGCTAATTGTTCTGGAGACTGAAGGTTTAAAGGAGTGATTCTCAGTATTTTTGTTTCCAAGAGCCTCTCCCTAAACATTTGCTTTTGAAAGATTTGGTCTCCAAGCAATTTAATGACCCATTAAGATGACTGTGTTTCTCCACGTTCTAATTAATCATAGATGAATGAGTTTGCCAGTCAGGCTTCTGAGGAGCCAGCACTCGGTGTCCCCGAGTGAGCAGGTACAATGCAGCCGTGTGCAGCTCCAGTTGACACTTCAGACCTTTGAGGTCTGATGACTGATAAATGTGTTTCTCCCCCTTGGCTTCCCGAAACGTTTGAACACCCTTGGAGACCCAAGACACCCAGTCTACCTTCCTGCGGAACACGGCTTTGAAGTTCAGAAGGTGACGATTAAGGTGACAGATGAGGGGGACGCTCAGGACCAAGAAACCTGGCCTTTGAAGGAGCACTTAGGAAAGAATAGATGCCCCAGGAATAGGGAGGGAGGAGTCCTGCCTGTGAGAGAAGGAAGGAGCTCTGGACGGGGTGGATCCAGGTTTGATGGAGTTTGAAGCTCATGTCATTTGGGGGAATCCTCTCAAAAGTAAAGACTATAAAATCACAAATGCAAAAGTATGTACTGGACCTTGAGGGGTCCTGCAGGTTTAGGTTTACAAGCTTCCCAGAAAATCTGCTCTGGCCAGTGGAAGGCTTCCTTCTGGGGCTCAAAGTCTGCTCAGGCAACCATGGGAGCTAATGCTACGTAGTTCCCTGGTCCGCCCAACAGGCCCTTTCCCAGGAATAGCAGCAGTGGTCATCTCGTTTGACACCTTGACCCTGAACCGACCCCCTGACCCTTGGCTCAGTGTGTATGACACCCTCATAGGTTTTTAACAAATGTTCTGAGAGCATCTATCTACATTATGCCAAGAATTGGGGTATAAAACCAAATAAGCCAGACTCAGCCCCCAAGGACAAAACATGGTAATAGTGGTGCAAACATAAAAACTAATGT
This sequence comes from Neophocaena asiaeorientalis asiaeorientalis, assembly GCF_003031525.2. Classification (NCBI taxonomy): domain Eukaryota; kingdom Metazoa; phylum Chordata; class Mammalia; order Artiodactyla; family Phocoenidae; genus Neophocaena; species Neophocaena asiaeorientalis. The sequence continues at coordinate 1,581,859 of NW_020175666.1, forward strand.
TTAAGATGGAGGTTGGTGAGGCGTGTTTGGTGTGTGCCCAAGTGGCTCTGGAAGCACCCCAGAAGGGATGGAAGGAGAGAAGTTAAACACCTGGGCAGTCTAGAAAGATGAAACCTTTATTTCCTCCATATTGCGCTAATATCAACGCGTACATATACTTTCTTCATATTTCCTGCAAAATGCAATTATACTGGGGAGCCTAGGAGCGAAACAGATCTGGGTTTCCATCTCAGCTTGGCTACTCATTAGCTGTATGGTACTGGGGCAAGGTTTGTAAATATTTTGCAAAGCCTTACCTGAAAATAGGAACAATAATAACATTCGTAAGGTTGTTCTGAAATAAGACAAGGAATAGAAGGACGAGAGCTGTTCCATAATGAGCACAGGCAGCCTTGCACAACTGTGAGAGTATTTCTGTGGCATTAGTTTCATGAACGGAAACTGTTGAGACTGGATTCGCCTCTTTAAGTTTGTCACAGATATTGCCAATTGCCTTCCAGGTGGGATGCACCACTTAAAATTCCCACCAGGGATTAATGAGGTTTTCCCATCTACGTGTCAATACTAGGTACTATCAATCTTTCAAATGTTTTCCATGAAGGCTTTATCGGAACAGAAAGAAATAAGGAAATCCAAAGAAGAAGGTAGGGAGGCATAAGAAAATACATCAGAGGGTTCAAGAAGTCCTAGGAAGGAGGGGGAAGTCAAGGGCAGAGGGCTAACTGGCCCGTGTGCAGATGGACTCTTGCCTACTCTGCTCTGGTCCCAGAAGGATGAGGATACTCCAGGGTCAAACCCCAGGAGTGACCCTCTGCCCTGGGTAGTGGGTCCCCAGGACTAAGGGCAGTACTGGGATAATTCCAGAAGCATTCATTGCCCAGGGTCTCAGGATCGGAGCCCATGACACTAGGCCACATTGCCTGTTCTTTTTGAGGGAGGCCCGTGGCAAAAGTCTTCCCCAAACCTCTGAAGTTTCAACCTAGGGCCATAGCAGACAAACCAGCAATTTCAAAACCACATTTTGAGAACACCAGTCTGTGGCATAGCTTTCCTCTGAGGGGTTCCATAAATAGTAGAGAAGTTCAGAATCTAAGTTCAGAAACTTTTCTAGAATAGCTCTCATGCCATCGTTTGGTCTCAGAGGCTAAGGCAGGAGAAGTTGCTGTGGACAGAATGCCTGTAATTCATATAGACTTGCATTAAAATCTCTAGCTCCGCCACTTACTAGCTAGGTGACTTCATTTTATTTTGTCTTATTTTTTTAGCCGTGTGACTTTAAACTTAGTTACTTCATTTGAAAAATGGGGATAATATCTTCCCCTAGAGGGAGAATCTTCTTGTGAAGATTACACAATAAAATCTATGTCAGGGGCTGGGCTCGTTAACTAACGTGCATTCCCTTTCCCCCTAATCCTGAGTTTGTGACTGTGCCGCAAACACACCTGGACTGGATTTTACTGTGAGGTAGCTTACTGTGTTTGAGTTGGACTTTTTGTAGAGTTTAAAAAAAAAAAAAAGTATCGTTGCCCCAGTATCTGCTCTCCTAAAGCACTGCTTGTATTGAAAGATCACTTGTGACAAATCTGTGAATATGATAAAGCAAAAAACTATTGAATCATATACTTTAGGTGAGTGAATTGTATTGTATATGAAAAACATCACCAAAAAATTGTTTAAAAAAAAAGATTATTTGTGGACGTTAGTTTTTTTCTTTTTTAAAGTAGTTATGTATTCGGTGTTTTATTTATTTATTTTTGGCCGTGTTGGGTCTTCGTTTCTGTGCGAGGGCTTTCTCTAGTTGCGGCAAGCGGGGGCTCCAGACGCGCAGGCTCAGCGGTTGTGGCTCACGGGCCCAGCCGCTCCGCGGCATGTGGGATCTTCCCAGACCAGGGCTCGAACCCGTGTCCCCTTGCATCGGCAGGCAGATTCTCAACCACTGCGCCACCAGGGAAGCCCGAGGTTAGTTTTCTGTTAGGAAATTATTTGGCTGCAAAGGACCAATGAGAATGGAATGTAATTACACATCAAAATATCAATCTTTGTGCTTTTCTTGTCTATACTTTCTGAGTCTTAATCCTCCTCAAGGAGGAGGATTGTAATTTGGGGGATAATTAGGATTGCTCAAACAAGAATGTAAAGGGAAAAAAGCCAATGTTTGTTTATTTATTTTTTTACTTCCAAATTTAATATTTTTGAAAACCAAGTAATTCTATCCATACAACAAGAGTTTTGTTGAAAGAAGGAAAGGTGCGCGACATCGAAGAGGGCAGCCCTGAAGGAAACAAGATGGAGAGTTTATGCTCAGCACTGACTGGGAGGGGCACGGCGGGGAGACCAGACTGCCCCGCTTGGGCCCCTGGCCCCCGGAAGACCAGACAAGTTCCCCTGGGCTGGGAGCTGGCTGGGAGGGAGATGAGCAGGAGAAGACCAATGGCTGGGCTGGAGGGGTGGTCCTGCTGGATTCACGGAGAAGGGTGGAATCAGCAGTGACCCAGTGGTCTTCTCCATTGACAGGGGCTGCACGCTCCCAAAGACCACGCCTGCAGGCCGCCATCACCACTGGGGTGCGCACAGCCTGTTGAATGTGCTGAAGGACGGCATGGGTGCAAGTCACTGCGCATCAGGGTCTTTTCTCCATAGCTGCCTGCTTGTCACCTGTGGATGTGATAAGTGACACTTGTCCACACCCCAGGATTTTGCTGAGCCCCATCCCCACTGCCCCAACTGCCTGAGGGTGTCACTCCCCTTTCAATGGCCCCAGGCGCAGAGAGCGGATCCTGTAAGCATTGACCGAGCATATCCTGCAGGCAGAGCCCTGCCCTGCCTGTCTTCCGGCAGCAACTAAAGCTCCACAGCCATGCATTGTCCCCCACTGAGTGCTTTTCCTAAGTATTCTGTGTGGGAGTCCTTAGTTATGGTTGGGTTCTTTTTATCTTTTTTTTTTTTTAAGCTCAACTCCTACTCTGTCCAATTCTTGCATCAGCTACTGCTCTGCTCCCTGGCACCAAATGTGAAGCATGAAGAACCCATTCAGCTCACTTTCTGAATCATTTGACACTTTCCAGACTCTCTAGCCTAAGGGTAGCCAAGAGGAGGAGAAGGCACAAGAACGCGACCCATATATAATCCGTCACCTCTGAATTTACTTTGTCGGGAATGTTTCCAGCTTGAAGAGTGAAAGAGTCGAAAGGGAGGACAGGCAAGGATAAGATTCTTGTTTTCCAAAAGGAAGAAGACAGCGTGTCCGGGGGCAGGGGAGATGAAATCACTCAGCCTCTCCCCGAAGCCCCACTCTGAGGGTGCCCCTCTCCCAAAAAACCTTTGCAAGAGAGTGTTGAGATTAAGATCAGGGAAGATAAACAACTCAGCAGGGATCCAGGCTGAGCTGAGTTTGGTGCTGGCATTATTGTCCAAGTCAGACCCTGGCTTACCCAGCTGAGACAAGCCTTGAATTTTAAAATTCTGGTGAGGCTTTGTTGTGATTATTTCCAGAGAAAGAAAAAGATGAAGGGAGGCAGGATTGCTTAAAATGTTCTTTCTTCACCCCAGAAAATGTCCCCTGATGTTGGAATGGGACTGAGCTAAAAGCAAAATCCTGAATATACAACACCCCGGATGAGAAAGGGTAGAGATGGAATACCTTAATGACAATTCATGTGCAGAGGATTTGGGGGCATTACCTGAGTGTCCAGAAGGAGTGTTGAAGCTTCAGAAGGGCGTGTGCAGTTCAGGCCTGGATTTTTGTTAAAGGATAGGACCTGGAGTATGGAGATGGCTCTTCTGTGCTCCTCACTAGCGGGACCATGTCTGAAGTGCTGGGTTGAGTTTTGATAAAGGAGGCCTTCCAGTTGCAGACACCTTTAACTCATCGTCACTGCCAGCTCTTCCCATTGCCCCATCCTGGGCGGTATCCCCAGATCCAGAGCTAATCTGAAGTGAGGCAGAGTGGTGGACATCTACCAGCTATGCTTCCCCGGATCCACCCTCATATTCTCCTGGGAAACCACCCTCCATCATCCTCAGCCTTACGTGGTTAGACATCCACCTGTTTCCAGAAATGTGCACATGACTCAATCCTGGGGTTGTTTTTTTATAGAATTCTTAGGAAACATAAATTCATTTTCAGCTGAATTTGAAGCTGGGAGGAAGTGAATGAAAGCTTCTAGAAGCTACCACTTGGAAACATCAGCCTGAGAGGAACATCAACTTAGAGATGAGAGGTAAAGTCACCTAGATACAACAGTTCCTGAAGCAGGAGCTGCCCTCAGTATCGGTACTTTGCAGTTATATGAACCTTTGTGCTTAAGGCAAAGATGAGTTTGGTGCCTGCCCTTCCAAGCAAAGGAATCCTCATAATACAGACAAGGGACAGGTCAACAGCTTTGGCCCTACCTTCTGTTGAAACTCAGAATTAAATAACAATTCTTGACTCGGGACTGCTGCTCTAGCTTCCTCCCTGCACTTCCTGTATGTCAATCACATCCAGGACCCAGTATCCCGTAGGCCTGTGGCTTAGGAACCTCCAGTTGCAGGTGACCCCTTCCTCCTTCCATGTTATCCCAGTCAGTATCACTGGACTTGTTCTTTGATTCTGACTCTGTGGCCTAGACTCCCAGATTGTTCTGGATTCTCTGGTCTGGGGCTCTGTCTGCCTGTTTGGACTTCCCAGAGTTGGCCTTTACTTGACCAGGGTCTGAGTATACTGTGAACCTTGAACACTCTTCGTCTGCCCTTGAGGTGCCTCCCTACATCCAGGTCCATTCTTTATCCCGAGAAGAAGGATCTTGAGCCATGAAGACTTAGATATATACCCCTAAGGCACTTAACTCCAGTGTGAATCAGACACACAGCCAAATGGGAGCCTCAAAGGAGACCCACAAGGATGGCAAGGAATCTGGAAACCAGGTCCTTAAAGTCAGATGCAATGAAGTTGTGGCATTTGGCCTGAAAAAGAGCTTAAAGGGGAGACATGCTGTCTTTCTGCAAATGTTTATGAGACTGTCATATAGGACTAGAGCCAATGGATGAATGTCCCAGGGAGGTGAATCTGAGGTCATTACAAAGAATTACTTTGGATTTTTTTTATGCACTTGAGAATTGCCCTTGACTTTAGCAGGAACATCTTTAACATCCTAGTCATCTCTCAAATGCCAGTCCCCGTGTAGGTGAGTGAATTCCTCACTCACTTGTGGATGAATTCCTGGGAATGGCATCTGGGAATTGCCTGGACAGGGTGGGGAGAGCTTGGTGACCTTCATGGAGAACATCCACTGCCCAGAGCTGGAGCAAACTCCTGGACCTCAGGAATCTAGGAGTAAGAATCATTGCCCATGAACCCAGCTCAAGTCCAGGGAGCTGAAATATTTCCTCACTGAGGGACAAAGGGGAGAGCTCCCTGTGCTAAAATCAGGGGGCAGCTATGTTCATAAGGCTGGTGGGAAACGGGGGCCCAAGTTGAATAACGGTAAATCTATCAAAACCAAACGGACACAGCTCACATCCTGTGGGCAATAAACATGCACAGGTGAAACTTTATGAGGTTTTAAAGGGAACTTTATGAGTTTTGAGGGAGCCTTAGTATAAACCGAAATCAGCCACGGAAAAATAATATAATGGAAAGCAATATCTGAAAATTCTGTCACTGTTACCAAACCGAAGAAGCTGTTCACGAGGAGGAGAAAGATATGCTAGACATCACGTCTCTCCCATGATTTCTGTTGAGGTGGACTGTCTCACCAGCAACATTTTTAACTCTTTGAGAGCAAAGGCTATTAAAGATCTCCCATTTCCCATATAGCACCTCATACAACATAGGTGCACATAGGTGCATATACACACACAGGAAATATTTCTAAAAGATGGGCAATAACGTTGGTGAGTACTTCCATAGGAAGTCCCTGCTGTTCTGGGGACTTGTGTGTGTCACAGGCAGGAAACTTGAACTCTGAGTGTTAAGAAGCTTGCCCAACGTCACACAGTGAATAAATAGCTGAACCCCGACTGCAGTCCATGTCTGTCTGTCCCTAGACCCCATGTCCTTTGAACCACAGCCATGGTTGCCAGGCTTTTAGATTTCATCAACCAATGCAGTTTCAAAAACACTCAAGAGAACACTGATTGGGTTGCCAACATTTTATTCAGAGGATATTGTTAAGAAATGAGAAAGTTATATTAACAATGGGCAGAAGGACAGGACGTGATCTCAGAATAAAAAGAAAAAATTGAGCATTACGAAATACTCCACGCTTTAATGTGCGCGCCTTTGTGTGTGTGCACCTGTGAAAGCATTGTCATTAATGAGCACAAGACTGGCTCTTGGAACCGCTACTCTCTGTTGCATTTTACCTTCTTTATCTCTGCAGCACCTGGCACGACGTCCTGCACAAAGCAGGTGCTTAAGACTTGCCGTTGAATGACTAACATTATTTGCTCTTCTCTGGAAAACCCTCCGTGATGCAGGTTCTTAGCAGGGTCCCAGACCTAGATAACTAGTTTCATCTTGCTTAGTAAAACCTGGACTTTGCCACCACCTTTCCTTCTTCTCCCCTCTGTAGATGCAAGGTTTCTCCTTTGGGCAGACTCTCGCAATACAACTTCATTTCTTTTCGCTAAGGAGATTCCATCACTACCCCTCTGGCCTGGACTCTCATCCTCAGAGCTCCTTTAAGGAATAGGGTCAAGGAGGTCTGTCCATCTCTGAGAGGTGAATGGGCCCCTTGGCCTGCTGGTTCCGCAGTTCAAGAGTGCTATTCTCTTGTCCGAGTTCTTCTACTGAGTGACCTTAGGAAATTCTCTTCTCTTCTTTGGACCTCAGTTTTTTCATGTACAAAATGAGGGGGACTGGGCCAAAACATCTTAAAGGGTGCTTCCAATCTTGGCAATCTACACCTCTTTTCCATCTGGCTGATTACAGCTCCTTCCACATCAGGGCTCCTTTTGTTTGAGAAAATCTGGAATTTGGGGATGGATTCAATGACAAGCTGGCTCTTAAAGAAGGTTCTGTAATATGACCGTGCAGCTGTTTAGTGATTCTACATGAGTATACAATCACTTCGGGTGGAATGTCAAAGTTTACCAGACATTATCTTGGACGAATTCTCCTTTTTCCATGAGACCAAAGCGTTATCCTCAAAAGCATTACTAATTGGGCACATCCACCAGATGCTGGGAGGCCCTTGCTGGGAAGCACAGGACCCATGCCGGGGGTCAGCCACCTCACTCGGGTTTCTCCTTCTCTGCGTTTCCACTGGAGGGCCTGGCAGGAAGCCAGACTGTGCCCTGGAATAAATGACTTGTCAAGTCACCAGCCATAGCCCCGGGAGGTACTCTCACACCCACTCGGCCTTTCATTTATCTTTACAGCAGTAAAACCAGCTCTCCTAGAAGCCGACCTCAGGGAGGGAAAGGTTAAGTTACAGGGCCCAAGTTTAAAAAAAAATTTTTTTTTTTGAAAAGACTTCCTTGCCCTTTAATTTTAGAATAGTTACTCTCTGGCACCCCTCAGAACAGGGCTATCTGGATGTCATCTAGAAGCAGAGAAGAAAAGGAGAGGGCTAGCAAACTGGGCTACCTGCTGGATCGACTTTGGTTGCTTTCTCACATGCAGATCAAAAGCCTCCAGAGCAGTTAGCCCTCAACAAGGGAGTGACACCTACAAATGGAGAGGATTTAGCAAAAGCGAACAAGCACTGCATGCAAATACTTTACGTTTATCAGCACTGGAGATTTCTGGTCGCCTCTGTGAATATCCTGAAGGTGAGCTTTGGCTCCACTCTGAAAACATACCTGCGAACTATTAACCATCTTAACCTGCAGGGGTAAAGTACCCGAGACTCTTGGGCTTGTGCAGTAACCTTTTCTCAATCGAGATAACTGTGAGGGGAGGGGATCAGGTCTGCGTGATCTCTTTCTCCTTGGTGTTACCTCAATGATGCTCTGTATTGTAATCTCTGATGATCGGTACAAGAGCTAGAGTAAAAACAGAAAATGAAAGTCTTGGAGAAGAGGCAAGACTGAAAAGAGATACAGTGAGTCATATGTCCAAACAAGAAATATTGGGAAGGTCAGTATGAGAAGGAGTTGACTCAGGAAAGGTCTTCAGAGAGTGATCACGAAAGAAGTTTGGAGAGCGAGCTAGAGCATGGAGAGCCTCCAAGAAGTTGACTTGGGGAAGAGACACCTCGAACTAGGAACACACCTCTAAGAAGTGCCTGTGATAGGGAGGGCAGGGAAGAGCACTGCTCGAGGAGCCCAGGGACCTTCTGAAGTCAGGGCCAGCCTGACTTCTACTGAGGCCCAGAGAACCCAGAGAAAAGGCTCGCCACTCGCTCAGCAGCCAAGGAAGTCGGGCGGGGGGAAAAGCCAGTCTAAAGGCAGCTGGGTGGACAAGAGGGAGGGAGGGGATCTGATAAGGTGTTGGGTGGAATTTAATGGGGCTCTAACCAGCAAGATGAGTCCAGACCGTCTAAGAGTGAGTGCTTTTGACCCATGACAAAAAGTTACAGAGAAAGAGTCAAGAAATTGAAAAGGCAGAGGAGAGCCTTCTATTTGGGGACCTCCTGGGCCATCCCACCAACAACCAGGTGAGCCACAGAGGCTGTTCTCTTCCTTCCGTTGACCAATTCCTCCCATATCTGTGAATACAAAAGTGCATCATGGGCTTCCCTGGTGGCGCAGTGGTTGAGAGTCTGCCTGCCGATACAGAGGACACGGGTTCGTGCCCCGGTCCGGGAAGAAGGACATCAATCCCGCCTCCTCATTTTACCAATGAAGATACCTAAGGTCATCTCAAGAGCTGGTGGTAGAGCCCCGGTTGGAGCCAAGATCTCCTCCTTCCCAAGCCCCAATGCCCTCCCCTCCCTCCATCAATTTCTAGCCCCCCAGAGGGTGTGCGTCTCTATGCGTGATTTTTGGAATCTGGGTCTCCCGTAGCATCTGTTTCTCTGCCCCAGAGATCCTCCCATCTTGGCCTCTTGCGTGTGAACCTGTGCCTCCTGCTGTAGGTAGCACACCTGTGCCCCTGGGCTCACATGTGGGCAGCAGCCTCTGCCGGCAGCCATGGGCCTATCTGCTGCTGCCTTTCACGGCCAGCTCAGGGGCCCCTCCTGGACTCCTCAGGGGTGTGGACTTTTGCTCTCAGGCCCACATGTTTCCCACCTCCTTTCAGGGCAGGCACGTGTGTGATTCCTCAGGAGGGGTCAGTGTGTGGACGTGCATGGAGCAGGGGAGCAGGCAGGTGGCCACTAAGGCCTGTCCCCAGTGTCCTGCACACGTACAGACACACAGATGGGAGAGATGATCACGTGTGGGTCTGTGGGTAGCATATATTTGAGCGCTGGTTACTTTCTGCCCTAGTCCAACAATGAACAACAAGGACTTCCCTGGTGGCACAGTGGTTAAGAATCTGCCTGCCAATGCAGGGGACACGGGTTTGAGCCCTGGTCCGGGAAGATCCCACATGCCGCAGAGCAACTAAGCCCATGCACCACAACTACTGAGCCTGCGCTCTAGAGCCCACGAGCCACAACTACCGAGCCCGCATGCCTAGAGCCCGTGCTCCACAACAAAGAAGCCACCACAGTGAGAAGCCCGTGCACCGCAACGAAGACCCAAGGCAGCCAATAAATCAATAAGCACTTTTTTTTTTTTTTTTTTTTTTTCCGGTACGCGGGCCTCTCACTGTTGCGGCCTCTCCCGTTGCGGAGCACAGGCTCCGGACGCGCAGGCTCAGCGGCCATGACTCACGGGCCCAGCCGCTCCGCGGCATGTGGGATCTTCCCAGACCGGGGCACGAACCCATGTCCCCTGCATCGGCAGGCGGACTCTCAACCACTGCGCCACCAGGGAAACCCAGCAAGCACATTTTTTTTTTAAAAAAAACAATGAACAATGAAACTCTCCCATTACTGAGAATGTGAATTTCCTCGGCTTCTGACTGTGGGTTTACTGCTTAAGCCCAAAGCTTCTGTCGTTGTGTTTGAGAACCGGTTAAAGGTTAAGAGAATCCGTTCAATAGGGGGTCAAAAAGGTCGTTTAAAACGGGTTCCATTAACCAAGATCCCATACACATCCATGCAGAAAAGTAGAAGTGAGACTTAGGGACCAGAAGAAAGGCTCCGCAGAGGAGCTGGTTTCTGTCTGAGGGGGATATGAGCTGTCAGATCCTTTGCTCTGGAGCATCACAGGCTCCCAGGTGGCACTGAGCTAGGAGGGAATCAGGGCTGGAAGTTAGACTGTAGGAAATGATCTTTCTCCAGGACTCTCGTGTGGGCTTTGCAGAATCTCTCCACACCAGAGGCCCCAGCTTTGTTCTTTCAAAGGTAAACGACTCACATTCTCTCACTGTGACTCTCTAGGTGCTATTTATTCCTTCGAAACCAAAACGAACTTATCAAACACCTGTTCTGAGCCAGGCACGGTGGTTGGGTTTCTGGGGATGCAAAGATAAGCTGAGCAGGACCCGTGGCCTCACAGAACTTAGAACAAGGTCAAGAGAAGCCGAACTTCCTTTAATCTGGGAAGTTTTAAAGTGTATTTCCAAAAATTCTTCCCCTGCATTGCTGAGAAGCCTGCTCCCCAACAAGTCTGGGTGCAGGTGGCTTTCCTTTGTACAGTCCCTACTGAGCGGCTACCTGAGCCAGGGGCTGGGCTGAGGTTGCTCCTGACCCCGGCGACCCCTGGCCATCTGATGCTCTGGGCCCCTTTTGGAGGAGTCAGGTGGGGACGTGTCTGTGCCTCAGCACATCCTTAGCATCCCATAGGGACGTGCAGGATGCTTCCCTCCATTTCTATCCACAGCTTTCCTTAATGTCAGTGGAGGGGGTGTTGAATGGACCCCCAGGGAGGCTTTAAACATTGAAAGCCAGTCCCAGCCAGGGCCCCCACCGGATGGGGAGAGAGCATGGGAGGAAGCAAAAGTGCTTGTGTTCACAGAATGTCATTTCCCAGCACGATTCAGACCCCGACGCCGAGGCAGGAAAAGGAGAGCAAAGCCTTCCCATCCATCATGTCGGACACAGTTATTTTTAGAGCACACACCATCTCGGCACTGGGCTTCAAGGGCCCTGCCGTGGAAGGAAATGAGACTGGGCTGATAGAGTCAGTCAAGAGTGGAGATCTTGCAGGCGTGCATGCGTGCATGCGTGTGTGTGTGTGTGTGTGTGTTGGAAAAAGTGGACAGGTGGGCAGGCAGCCTTGTTCCCAAAGTGCACCCCTGAGCCTGGCCCCTTATGTGAACATGAAGAGGGAAACTGAGCGTGGAGGTAATCTTGGGGCAGTGGATGCGGGGGTGTTGTTAGGGAGAAGAAAGGCCCTCAGCTCAGAAAGCCCCCCTGCCCAGCCTGGTCGGGGTCTGACCTGCCCTTTCATGCATATACAGGAACTGCCCTCCCCCCAACCCCCACCCCAGCCTGTAGGTGCCCTTGGCTTTGCTATCACAGCCTTGAAAACATCTGGCCAATGTGAAGGCTTCCAAGCCCAGATGAAGGACAGGGCATCTGGAGCCTCTGCACGGGCAACTAGGAAATAGATTCTGCCCCAGTCAGTACCTAAGTACCCATTTTTCTAAAATGCAAAGCCTCACCCGGGCATAGAGAGAGATCCCTTTTTGCAAGGGACAGAGAAGAGGCTTCCCTTCATTTTCACTCGTTTCTGGCACCTTCCCTCCAGCTGAAGAGAAGTGGAGGCCTGTCTCGAACTCAGCCCTGAGGCAAGGTTGGGCCCAGATGTGGCCCCAGACAATCTTTGTTCCCAGTTCCTCTTCGTCTCTCCTTTCATCTTAAATATCCTGCCCTCCTGACTTCTACCTCTGCAGAGCTCTCGGCCCTGAAAGAGACACGTCAACTGGCTGTCCTGATCCTAACTAACATGAACAGCCTAGGATGAGGCTACCTCTCCCTTCCTTCTTTCCACAAGCCTCTCCAGATGCACTGTGCCGTCCACGTAAATGTCGTTTATAGTTCGCGGGCCTTGCAGGGACTCAGAGTTGATTCACTTTCCAGTAATAGCTCAGATGTCCCTGAGGTTCTGGCCAGTTTTGAACCTTCTTACTGGCAGAGAGGGTTCAGCTGACTTCCTGAACAGCCATTGGATGGCTTCCCATAAGCCAAGGCTGCTGGAAAAAACATCCCACCATGGCAAAGTCCCTGTTGCTGTGTCCTCCCGGGAAATCAGGAAAAGCTCATGGCGAGGCTTGAGGGAGCCACCAGCACGTTGTATGCAGGAATCTCCCTGCTGCCCCCTGATAGCACCCAGGAGATGGAGGGTTATCTGCTTTGTGCCATGACCTGGGGTGGTAAGAGGGTGGGGAGGAATAAGGGGGGAGACAGCTAGTTCAGTTATTTTTACCTGTATCTTTTCCCCTGAGGAGTTATCACCAAGAAGTACCATCCAGTTGGTAATTTAGCAGGAAAAATGCACTTGACTCTGTTCAAGAACCATCAGGATCACCTGTACAGATAGGCAGGCAGGTGAAGAGGTAGCAGTACTACCTTGGAAGCCAGGCGCCCCAATCCCAGCTCTGCCACCAATTTACATCCACTGTGACCTGGACTTCATTTTTCCTGTCCATAAAATTATTTATTATTACACGAGAACTGCAGTGCTACACACCTCAAGCTGTGCTGGGAAAAGCAAGGAATAATGTTGATAAAGCACCCATCCCCATACGCCACCAAATCAGTCTTTCTATAAGTGATGCTCAGATGACCTCATCTGAAAGCTTCTGTGTGTGCTGGGGGCTTGGACCAGAGCGGGATGAGTCAGATGCCAGCCCACTTCTTTTCCAAGGACCTGAAACCAACCAACTTCTGCTTTTCTTTCCTTTGAACCCTGTGTACGGTCGTGCTTGAAAGTCCGGGGAGGCGTAGGCTGTTAGTCCGGCTCCATCATGAGCTTTGTGATATGGGAGGCAGAGGTGCCACTGTGTGCTCCATTCTCTCCGCTAAACCTTTTCCCCTTTTGCCTTTGGCTTTGCTCTGGTACTTTCAAAAGCCACCACCTACTTCCCCATAATGTTCTTCTCCGTCTTTCTTTTTTTCATCTTTCCAGTCCTTCTCCCTGGTAACTGTTTGACCTTTTCCCTCTGATCTCTCCGTCTTCCCATTCTTTCTTCTCCTTGATGATCTGGTGACTAACAAAACTGGGGAGATACACAGTGTTACACACACAGCGAGTGGGGATCACCTTTCCCTGACTGCAGCAATCTTCATGATACTGCAGTGCCAGGTGTGGGGTTCCTGGGGGGCCGGCAGAGGAGACATTGCACTTGATGCTCGGCAGGGTCTGGAGCTGAAAGAACTGCATCATTAAGTCATTGACTTAACAAATTGCAGTTGCTAGGCAGAGCCTCCAACCGGAGAAGAGACCTCAGCCTGCAGTGCTGACTGTGAGAGCCCCTATTTCTGCTCACCTTCTTTCCTCCTCATATACCTGAGTTAGCCATGGGGTTCTTTGGTCATAAGGACAGCAAAGGAGTTCCAGAGACACAGGACATTGGCAGCATTCCAGAATAATTTGGCACTCTCCTCTTGCTGCCATTCACAGTAAGATTTATTTTAGAGGAAATCTGCAAATAATTTCCAGCCTCAAAGACTGGTATCACTTTCTCTGAGTCCAAGAAACTCTCCAGGTTGAAAAATCCACGAAATTGGCATGCTTCACTGCAAGCTCAGCACTGATAACTTCTTAGTGGGTGGGTGAATGCAATTGTAAAGGATTGTTGGAATAACTACAGGCTGCATCTAGATACATTGATCTGCAGATTAAAAGGCTCTTGTGTTATTCCCAGTTCCACCTCTGACAGCCCACATGGCCCTAAACATTGTTTCCTTTTTCTGTGTCTTGGTTTCCATATTTACAAGATAGGCTTGTAACGAGGAGAAACCAATACATAATTGGAAAAAAAGGAAAATGCTGTGTAAATAATATTAGAGATTCCCCTGCTGTTAGCTTGACAGCAGTTCACTTAGAAGGTTCAAGATCCTTTTGATCTGAGATGAGAGGGACCAGCTGCGGAGAGATGGAGTCTGATTTAATCCAGAGTTAACTTTCCAGAAGATCTTTGTAGATAATTTGTGATGCTTCTTTGTAGTCTAAATGTAGGACAAAGGTGGAGAATATGATCTGTGGCATCGCTAACAACCGCCAACTATCATTTCTGATCAAACCATTTTCTTCTTTCTGTCTCGTTTACATTTCCCACGTAGGTCATTCTGTAAAGACTCAAGCGATCATTCCCTCTGAACAGGTACTTCTGACCTCACAAAGGCCATTCAGTCTATATATTTTAGTAATAGTAAGAAATGATAGCTCAATATACCAGAAGCTATACGAAATTCAGAACGGAAAGTATTTCCAGCATGTATGACTCCCTACTTCAAGGGATGTTAAGATAACATGGCTCAGGGAACCAATATGCAGAAGGGCTGGCTGGGGGGGGGCAGAGGGTCACAAAACGTACCTACTGGACCACATACAACTGTCTCCCGGCCGTCCTCCCTCACGTCTCCACGGCCAGATTGGAGCAGCCTGTGGAAAAAATTCCTGTCTATTTTCAGCAACAGATAAAAGCATTCAGATTATGCAGTGCAAATCTCAGCCTGAAAGCAGCTGGAAAAATCTGTTCCTTGCCACTGTCACTGACCCCCCGACCCCTTCAAGTAATGACATTCAGGCCTGCTTCCCCTCCTCTCTCCTCGCCCCTACCAGTACAGACTGACCCTTCCACTGCACATCTGCTCCTTGTCTGCACTGTCAGAGCATTCAGGCCTCGGAGAACTGGAGACAATGGAATTGAAGTTGATTAAAAAAAAAATTAGGGCTTCCCTGGTTGCTCACTGGTTAAGAATCCACCTGCCAATGCAGGGACACGGGTTCGAGCCCTGGTCCGAGATGCCACATGCCACGGAGCAACTGAGCCCATGCACCACAACTGCTGAGCCTGCGCTCTAGAGTCCGCGAGCCACAACTACTGAGCCCGTGAGCCACAACTACTGAGCCTGTGCTCTAGAGCCCTGTGCTCTGCAATAAGAGAAGCCACGATAACGAGAAGCCTGCTCACTGCAATGAAGAGTAGCCCCTGCTTGCCTCCACTAGAGAAAGCCCATGCACAGCAACGAAGACCCAACACAGCCCAAAATAAAAACAAACAAATAAATAAATAGATTTATTTTAAAAAAGTTAACAGCTGGTTCAAGGAGAAGTCAGTGTTAAATCCATGTTTCTTTTTATTGGGATTTTTGGGGAGCATATTTACAGCACTGCCTGGTCCCCGACTCCTTTCCCAGGTGTCAAAGTGCAGGAGCCCCAGTCTCAGGCAGGCACACTGGCCTCATTTGCTGACAAGTTCCCCCCAGGGGAGAACAATATTCTATCCTGAGCGAAAATGCCTGAAACCAGATGTCTCTGTGTCCTGATCTCCCCCAAGTATATGAGGCTTGGGAACACTGAATAGTTCATCAAACTGGATCTCTTGCAGGGGATTCTTCCTGGCTTTAGGGAAAAGCCTGTGCAGAGATGCCTCCACTGTCCAGCACACTCTTGTTTTCAGTGAATCAGTTATGCTCTGAAGATATGCAATTGTAAACACAATAAACCGGGCTTATGCTTAGTGCAACAGGGAGCAAGTATCAGTTTTCCACATTTGGGAGGACCATTCTGCTAGCTTTTCACCTGGGAAGCACAGGGGTCTCAGGGATCCATACTGAAATCTTCTTTCCTTCTGGAACGCTTTGTGCTCAGCCCTCTTCGCTGAATGATTCATTAGGCACCAAACTCCTCCTACAAGAGCACTTGTCTTGAGAGCTTGTTTTCCCACTTCCACTCGAAGCAATGGGTTCACAATCCAAATAGGAGCCAAAGAAAGCAGCTGCCAAACGAGCCAGATGGGATGACTCTTCCCGAGGGAACGGGATGGGCCTCTCGTTGTTTCCTCCTCCCTGATTTCCCCCTCTGGATGCACCAGAGGGCAGGCAGGCCTGGAATGAAGGAGCCACCACTCAAGTGAGAACCTTTTCAAGAGGGAAGGAGGGCTCATCCATCTAGCAGATGGATGGAGCCAGTTGTTACAGCCAAGAGGGGCTCTCGGATTGGACAAACAGGGCAGAAGCAGAGCAGCTGCCAGATAGGTTCCAGGTGCTTGGACAACCACAGGGGGGATGTGGAGAGAGCAAGGGAACTTGGGGGACCCTGCTAAACCCCACCAAGGCTCAAGCTCCACATTTCTGTTTCTCTATTTTTCCATCGGAGGCTCGTATTCTGCAAGGCAAGAACCAAGGATCAAAGTGGACATGGTTGTGATGTTTAATAAAAAGCACTGGTAGATAGGGAGTTTGGGATTGACATGTACACACTGCTATATTTTAAATGGATAACCAACAAGGACTTATTGCACAGTACAGGGAACTCTGCTCAATATTATGTAACAACATAAATGGGAAGAGAATTTGAAAAAGAATAGGTACATATATATGTATAACTGAATCACTGCTGTACACCTGAAACTAACACCACATTGTTAATCACCTGTACTCCAATATAAAATAAAAAGTTAAAAAAAATGTTTTTTAATTAAAAAAACAATCAGTAGCAGAATACTAGGAGAGAAAATCCATAGCTCAAATCATACCTTCTAGTATGTCTTTGAATGCTTTATACAGCCCCAGGCCTTTGTTCAACAGGGTCCCTCTGCCTAGAATGTACCACCTTCTCTGCTTGTCAAACTCCTACTCATCCTTAAAAACCCAGTTCGAATATCTTCCCTTCTGCAAAGCTTTCCAATATTCCTTCAGGCAGTATAAATCACTTCTTTCCTTGTATTCCAGCAGAACCATCTCTCTCCACTGTGATGCTTATTGTCTTCTGATTTGTGTGCTAGTTAGTGAATTATGCATCTGCGTCCTCCAACAGGGTGTGAGCACCTTGAGGACAGAGCCTGTGTTTTATTCATATTTTCTTCCACCCACTCCCACAACCTAGCATAAAAAGTGCTTGTCAAATTGAATCATATCACTTACGGTCACCGTGAAGTCCCAAAAGCCAGCTTAAATCCACAGCAGTGATGTGTAAGAGACCCTCCTCATTCTTTCCATTCTTTTTTTTTCTTTTGAGATAAAATTTACATAACATAAAAGTCACTCTTTTAATAATCACTTTAAAGTGTATAGTTCAGTGGTTTTTAGTATATTCGCAGTGTTGTGAAACTATCACCACTAACTCCAAACATCTTATCATCCCCAAAAGAGACCCCATAACAATTAAATAATCACTTCCTATCGTCTCCTCCCCCAGCCCCAGGGAACCACAGTAATCTACTTTCATCTCTGTGGATTTGCCTATTCTGGACATTTCATACAAATGAAATCATACAGTTTGTGGCCTTGTGTATCTGGCTTCTTTCATGATGATATTTTCAAGGTTCATCCATGTCGTAGCATGTGTCAGTTCATTTTGTTTATCCAGTCGTCAGTTGATGAACATTTGGATCGTTTCTACTTTTTAGCTATGATGAATAATGCTGCATGAATATTAGTTTACATGTTTCTGTGTAGACATATGTCTCCTGTGAGAGGAATTGGTGGGTCATATGGTAACTCTACATTTAACATTTTGAGGAATTGCCAAGCTTTTCCAAAGCAACCGCACCATTTTGCAGTCCCACCAGCAACAGATGAGGGCTCTAAGTTCTTCACATCCTTGTCAGTACTTATTATTTTCTCTCTCTTTGCTGTTGTTTTGTTTTGTTTTTGTCTTTTATTATAGCCATCCTAGTGGGTGTGAAATGGCTTCTTGTGGTTTTGAACTGCACTCTCTCTAATGACTGGTGAGGTTGAGCACTTTCTCAGGTGTTTACTGGCCATTTGTAGATCTCCTTTGATGGAATGTCTATGCAAGTCCTTTACTCGTTTTAAAATTGGGTTGTTTATCTTCTTTTTATTGGGTTGTAAGAGTTCTTTGTACATTCTGGATACTAGACGCTTATCAGATATGTGACTTAAAACTATTTTCTCTCATTCTGTGGGTTGTCTTTTCAGTGTCTTGATGGTGGCCTTTGATGCACAAAAGCTTTTTATTTTGATTAAGTCCAAATTTTTTTCTTTTGTTGTTTGTGCTTTTGGTGTCATATCTAAGAAACCGTTGCCTAATCCAAGGTCCTGAAGATTTATACCCATATTTCCTTCTAAGAGTTTTCTAGTTTTAGCTCTTATATTTGTCTTTGATTTATTTTTAGTTAGGTTTTATATCTGATAGGATATCCAAATTCATTCTGTTGCATGTGGTTAGCGATCTGTCCCAAAACCAGTTGTTCAAAAGACTATTCTTTCCCTACTGAACAGCCTTCACACTCTTGTTGGAAGTCAATTCCTCATTCATATTTTACACTGCTACTTTCTTGAACTCATCTCTTGAAATAAGGTCATTTGTTCATTCCTGAGATATAAAAACCTTGACAATACCAAGATTTGTTTTAAAAAAATATATAACAATTGTATCAACCTGACTTCCCCCTTCACACCTCAGAATCCATCCAACTTGACAGCATCCAAGTTTGTGCATTTTCACAAGGGAAACCACATGGACTTTTAAACTAATAATGTAAAGCAAAGGTAATTGGAAAGTAAATCTCATGGGTTGATTTTTGGTAAGCAGAGCACATGACCGATAAGGGGAGGTGAGCTGACTTTACAGCCCTCCATAAATGGGTGCATCTTGTTAGAATCTGTCATAAATTAAGCAAAAAGGAGAGTCATCCCTTGCCTGGAAATGGTTACTTAACACTAACAGTGGAAGCAGCGTCACAGAGAATTCTCTCCCCTCCCTACCCCTGCCTCAGTCCAGGGATAGACAGGGGGCTAAAGGCTGGTGGAGTAGCTGTGGAAAATGTAAACATGGGGTTAGAGATGAAGACGTAGTAAAGGCAAGGACTCTCGGGGAGAATAGAGAAGTAAAGGAGAGGAGAACAGAGAGTGAAAGGGTGGGCCAAAGACTGGGGTTCCCAAGTGTGATGTTCGAGAGAAGGGCTTCTCTAGCATATCTGGAGGATTAAAAAGGAGTGGATCCTGTCTCTGACACTAAAAGAGCTTGCTTTTTTAAAAAGGAGCATGGAGCTGAAAAGTAGTTCTCATCATGCTTACCATGCCTGCTGTCATTCAGACTGAGCTTACCTCATGCTGTTGCCTCTGTCTTAAGTATCCCTCACTTCCCCCCACCCCACCCTACCCGATCCCACCTCGCCCTTCTTTGTCTAGCTAACCCTGAATCACGCCATCTCTGAATTTCCAGATTGGGCCAGCACACTCTTCATATTTCTCAGATGTCAGACTTGGGACTTAGCATGTTTATATGGGGGAAAATTTTGGCTTAATATCTGTCTTCCCACTGGATATCAAGCTCCTTGAGACCAGGGGCCATGTCTTATCTTTGTAAGCCACAGTCCTAAGAAGGGGACTAGAAAGTGGAAGGGGAGAGGAATGAAGGAAAGCACTTAATTCCCACTGGTATTCTCTTTCAGCTGATATTCTCTATCCAAGCTAATTGCAGATGCTGAAACTATGTACTTATCAGCTAGTCTGCACCTTCCTCTAACTCTAGTGAAACAGCTGAGCACGTTACAAGGGGGTAGATGCGTGTGTTGTTCTCAGTGGGCACTGAGGGGCCAATAGGGATGCTACTCTAGAATAGAAAGGGGAAATCTGGGAGCGGCTGTGATTGGAAGAAAACATTTCCTTCCTTGCTTTCTGCCAGGATAGTGTTGACACAAACAGCTGCATCAGAAGCCACTAGGCAGCCAGGACTTTGGAGTTTTCCCTGTAGTAGAGTTAGGGCTGGGCAATGGGGGATGTGTCTATAAGGAGCAGTCAAAGTAGAAGTAGCAAGAGCTGGGAGAGGAATTTAAGTTCAAACCAACATGGGGAGGTTTTTTCTTCTTTTTAATATTTTTTCCAAATTAAAAACCAATACAGCAAAATTAAGGAAACATTTTTTATTTTAAAAAGTCACAATCTTGGGCTTCCCTGGTGGCACAGTGGTTAAGAATCTGCCTGCCACTGCAGGGGACACAGGTTCAAGCCCTGCTCCGGGAAGATCCCACATGCCGCGGAGAAACTAAGCCCGTGCGCCACAACTACTGAGCTTGCGCTCTAGAGCCCACGAGCCACAACTACTGAGCCCACGTGCCACAACTACTGAGCCCACGTGCCACAACTACTGAAGCCCGCATGCCTAAAGTCCGTGCTCTGCAACAAGGGAAGCCACCGCAATGAGAAGCCCACGCACCGCAGTGAGGAGTGGCCCCCGCTTGCGGCAACTAGAGAAAAAAAGAAAAGCCTGCGCACAGCAACGAAGACCCAACACAGCCAGAAATAAATTTAAAAAATAAATAAATTTATTAAAAAATTTAAAATAGGAAATAAAATAAAAAGTCACAATCTTAATACCCTAATACAAATATTTTCATACTTTTGCATATTTTCTTCTTGTTTTGTTAAAACAGATCAATCCTACATAAATTGTAATTATTATATTGATATCATATTAAATTTCATATTCCCGCTTTTGTCATTTTATCATAAACATTTTCTATGCATCAACTTTTTTTTTTTTTTTTTTGCGGTATGCGGGCCTCTCACTGTTGTGGCCTCTCCCGTTGCGGAGCACAGGCTCTGGACGCGCAGGCTCAGCGGCCACGGCTCACGGGCCCAGCCGCCCCGCGGCGTGTAGGATCCTCCCGGACCGGGGCACGAACCCGTGTCCCCTGCATCGGCAGGCGGACTCTCAACCACCGCGCCACCAGGGAAGCCCTTGGATTTTTTTTTTAATTGAGTCACACGTAGGAGTCTTCTACATTATCACCTCCAGAGCATCTCAATTCGTTCCTACCTTCCTTTCTTGTCATGTACTTTTGAGAAGTGTGAGAAGTTGAAACAATAGACTATGAGAGTTGGGAAGTTTCCAGACTACTTGCACACAGGCATGGTCTCATTTTAGTCCTCACAGCATCCCCAGGAGGCAGGCGCTCTCTTTGAGTGGAGGAAGGAAAAGCTCAGAGAGTTTCACTACCTGACCAGGGTCACACAGCTTGGAATTGTGGTTCAGACCTGGCTCATCTGGTTCTAAGTTCAGTATTCTTTTTCTTTCTTTCTTTTTTAAAAAAATAGATTTTACAGATCTAAGGTTTCGTGCCTTAGTTATCTAGGCCGTACAGCTTGTGAGCCAGTCAATATTTGCAGGCCGAAGGCTGACAGGGTGAGATGTTTAGAAGGAACATTCTGGCAGATCACCCGCAATAAGATCAGAAAGACACAGCACAATGCCCCACCCAGAGCTAATTCTGACCACAGCACAGGCTGTGGGTACAGACACATGACAGGGTTGAGGGAAACCAGACACCCAGTCTGATACATGGCATACCGGGGCGTGGGGAGGGCACCCAGAACCAGAGCCCTCATCATGGAGATTGCAGACTGAAGGGAAGCTGCAGTGGTGGGCTTGAACTTGAGCACAGAACAACCCTTTTTAAACATAGGCCTTGAGCTGACCACAGGGGTCACAGGCAGAATGGCAAACAGAGCCAGGACTGTAAATAGCAGCTGTGGCTGGAAAGCAAAAGACAGGCCTGACCTGTGCATAGCATAGAAAGGACCCTGGGCAACACATCAGTCTCACCGCGTGCTCCCCCCCCCGCGTGAGCACCCCCTCCCCAGCAGACATCCTCATCTTCTGCAGAGGGAGGCTGTGCAGCAACACTGTGCTCCCGGATCGAGTTCTCCAGTCCAGTCGTAAAGAGTTAAAACTTAAAATGGCAAATCAGCCTGAGATTTGGGGACAAGGCTCTTCTGAGTCCGTCCCTCGGGAGGCTGTGAGCTGATCCTTTATTTGTGCTGGGTTGTCTGTCTTTGTTCAGTTCTGTCTGCTTCACCAGATTGGAAATGGTTTGCTGGAAAAAATTATGGTGCTGTCTAACATGATGTAACAAGATGTCATCTTCTAACTCCAACGCATAAAATGGATTTACAGGAAGGAGGAGGGAAAAAAAACAAAGCCCCAGGGAGCACTTGACTCAGCTAAAAACCACTGGGTTTTGTTTGTGAATGTCAAAAAGCTGCATGTTATTTTACTTAGAAGAACATGAGAACAGACTGGCGTTTCAGGGGAACGCAAAAGATATGTGCTCTCCAGCCCAGAGGAAAAGTTTGCTGAGAAAACTTAAACTCATATTCATTTCACATGGCACACATAGACAAACATACCACAAACCCTACATACAAATCACACAGACACACAAAACATGTACCACAAATACCACACACACACACACACACAAATATCGCCCTCGCCGTCTAAACCTCACCCAGACACAACACGGTCACCATCCATACACATCAGCACACATCCTCCAAAATCACCCCAATGATTTCACCTCAAAAGCAAACACCCATTATTTTTAATTAAGAATTCTATAATTCCTGTACCACTGGGCCATGAGTGTGAGCATAGATTCTGGGTCTAAGCTTTCCTAATGAACATCTGCAAGTATTACAGAGGTCTCTTTTATGAGGAAGCATAATGGAAAAGACAAAGTGGAAAAGGGTCAAAGGTTTTGTGGTTCTTTTTAAATATACAATGCTTCTAGAAAGGCACATTCCAACCCAAATTTAATACAATGCAGGGAAGTAACATGAGTAGGAAAGGATATGATAGCGTTCCTCGGTCATTTGTGTTTCTGAGAACACCAGTGCCTTATTTCTGCATTCAAAGCAGAAAGTTCTGGGGTGGCCTCTGGGGACTGTCTACAAACACACACACACACACACACACACACACACACACACACACCCACACACACACACACACACATACACACACACACACGTCGACATAGAAGGCAAGGGACTCATAGGGCAACCAGTGGTCCTTTTTCCCTTTGGTCCTTCCTTACCCATCAGTAAGCTGAAGACAGTGTTGGTAAAATGTCATGTATCAAGAAGTGAAGTTAAAACAATCGAATGAGTTGTATGCATTTTCCACTGTTCTGGGAAAAACTAAGTGGATAGGCAAGTATGAGCTATGAAATACACATAATGTAATTTCATGAATACACATGAGAGTTAAATGCTCTTGTACTTAAAACTGGCATCACACAATATAAAGATGAATGGTAAAATTCATGCAGATACTTTTGAAATGATAATTTCCTTGGAATGACATTAAATAGGACATAAAAAGTGCCATGACAAGTCAAGGCAGAGACTGCCGGAAAAAAAAAAGCAAAAACTTTGTAATTTTGTACCTCTCATGGCACTCTTTTCCTGCCATTTGAACAAGAGGCCCCACAAATTACATAGCCCTGATTGTAAGACTCCCTCACTAAACGTAGAACTCTGGTAAATCACAGGTGAAACCATCTGAGTGCAGTGAGAGGCACATGTGGGTCCCAGTCCCAAAACAAATGGGCTAGAAAGCCCTCCAGGTGTGATGGCCATGCCTTTAGGGAAGAATAAGTCAATCCTTGAGTTAGCCCCGACAGATGTGAAGTCCTCTTCTTCTAAAATCCTCAGCCAGGGCTTCCCTGGTGGCACAGTGGCTAAGAATCCACCTGCCAATGGAGGGGCACATGGGTTCAAGCCCTGGTCCGGGAAGATTCCACATGCCGCGGAGCAACTAGGCCCGTGCACCACAACTACTGAGCCCGTGCTCTAGAGCCCGCGAGCCACAACTGCTGAGCCTGCGTGCCACAACTACTGAAGCCTGTGTGCCTAGAGCCCGTGCTCCACAACAAGAGAAACCACTGCAATGAGAAGCCCGCGCACTACAACGAAGAGTAGCCCCCGCTCGCCACAACTAGAGAAAGCGCACGCACAGCAACGAAGACCAAACGCAGCCAAATAAATTAATTAATTAATTTTTTAAAAAGACCTCATTTAAAAGAAAAATAAAATAAAGCCTCAGCCAGATAGGATGGGACCTGCGCTGGGAGATACAATGACCTAAGAGCACTACCTAAGAAATGTGAAAAGAGTGAATCTTAGTGGATCCAAGACCTCTGTGTTCAAGACACTGTGCTAAAATGGAATCATCTGATGCAGATGCAAAAGCTGTTAATTAGCTAAGCAAAAGCTGTTTCCTCTCTGCCTAGCCTGGGCAGGTGTTCATTCTGGATTCAGCTCTTCCACGGCAGTTGCTAAGGGTGCCAAGACACCGAGTCAAGCTGATAGCCTCTTAGCATCCGAGCCTCAGCGTTCCCCCTCCAGCTGCGGGTGAAATAAGAGTTGCCAATAATGAGAATTTACCCTGTGCTTCTCCCCTCACTGGGTCACAGTAGGCCAGGGCTTGAGGCTTGAACGGTGTTACTTTACATAACGCAAGGTTGGCGGGCTGATTGAAGGAAAGGAGTTGATGAAGAAGTGACCAAGATAAAACCTCAAAAGCAGGATCTGTGGGGCCAGTGGATTCTTAATGCAACTGTGAGCTCCAGAGAGCTCAGGGCTCCTTTGTTTCAATTCAACTGAACATTTATTGAGCGCCTACTGTATACCTAGCCCAAACCAATAGGGAAATTTATAACTTTTTTTTTTTTACTAGGAAACATAAGTTGGTATGGAGAAGTAGATTATAAGCAGTAGTGAGCTTAATGGATAAGGTACAGGCTCTTGATATCATTGTCAGATCTGCCATTCCCCATATGCTTAGTGTTGGGCAAACTAAACCTCAATTTCCTCATCTATACAATGGGGATGATGATAGTGTTTTCTTTATAGTATTGAGATAAAGATTACATAAGGTGTTAGATTTAAAGCTCTTAGCCCAGTGGAACCATAGTGCTCAACATCTGTTTGGATGGTGATGATGGTGATGATGACGATGAGACGCCAATGCCGACGACGACGACGAAAGGAGGAGGAGGTCCTTGATTTTCTGTGAAACGTGGGGGAAGTGTCTGTTTGCAAATGTATCTTTCCTAACCTTAAGTCATTCACTGGTTATGGGGATGCTGAATTGATGATCCTGGAATGGGACAGCAGTGTGTTGACTGAGAGCAGAATCTGGAAGACAGGATTAGAAGCATGGGGTCCAGGCCTTGCGTAGGAAAGCCACGTCCAGCATCTAGCCAGGGGTCCAACAAAGACCTAAATGAAGAGGGTGTGAGGGTCAGAACATGGAAAATACCAAGTGAGATGTGTATAGAGTTCAAGTCTGTGCGATCTCACCGGTTCAATTTCCAGAGATTAAAAAGGACAGTTTTAAAATTCTACACTACTGAGGTTGATCAAGCAATTGCTCAGTGCCCTTGGGAACTGCAAAGCTTTGGGATCTCAGAAGCTGAGGTCCTCTGTGGCATTTGGGAGGGCTGTCATTGATTCCTCTGAGTCACCCCGGCTTCTGGGTCCCCACATGGGTTCACAGACCTAGTGATAAAGGACAACAGAGTTCTTTTCTGGAAAAGTACCAAGACCCCTGAATGCTTCCAATTTTCCAATGTCTTATCCCTTGTTCAAACCACCCGTTCTGACCCTTTGTCTTTCTTCATCCTGCTTTGTGTAACTGGATTTCCTATTTGGTTCACACATTTTCCCCTTTATTCCATCGAATTGGTTTATATTTCTTTGCCTTGCACCACATCTGCCTTTGCCAACCATAGTAACTAAATAAAATGAATCTTGTTTTATTTGATCGTTTTGTCCTGTATTATTGCCTTTGTTGTTACTCTACGACTAGGAAACTTGGATATGATACCTTGGTTGTCGGCATCCAAAAGTAATAAAATGTTGCTCTCTCAAATCTCTTTCCGGCCGTTCATCACCAGCAGTCTCTTCCTACCTTGAAACATTTGGTTTTATTGCTCCCCTTTATTTCCTGCTTAGGCTAATCCATGTTCTGCCGGTGCCAGTTTTCCTCTTGCCCCTCAGACCCAATCTTCAAAGCCATTGTCATCTCAGACTCTGATATGTGAGTCACAAGGTTATTGCTTTTCTGAGCTCCTATCTTTCTGGCAGAGACCCTCAATGAGCTGCAATATTTTGCTTGCAATTTCCCCGTGTCCCCACCAGCCTTTTTCTCCATGGGCCAGCCCAGGCAATAACTGCTCTGCCTCCTTGATCTAGATCCAGAGCTGTCTGTCTCATGCAGAGAACACACCTGCACATGTCATCTGATTCCTCCATCTCTTCATCACTTTAGAATTGCCCTTGTCTATGTTCAGCTCCCTGTGTTCAGATTCTCTCTTATAGGATTTTTTTTTTCCTTTGGTTTTTGTATGCTTCAAAGTCCGATGAATCAGGAGAAAACTGTTTGGTTATTTACATATCAGTTCATATAATAGAGAAATTCCATAGCTTGTTTTCATTCACTCTCTTCTCTGATGTGATTTTCAGAAACAATGCTTGAATGCTTTTGTTTTTCACACTTGAAATCTGCCAGCATCCCACCCTGCCTTCTTCTATGTACTCCTTCCAATCTAACACCATCTCTTGGGTCCTGAGAGCTAAATACCAGATAGCATCTGTGAAGTAATTGTATCACATCAAAACTCAATGTTCCAATTCTATCTTCTTGTCCCCATGAACACAGATTGGAACTCTCCATTTCTCTAAATCAGATCGAAGTAATGGTAAATTTTGGTAGCCCCCAAACATGCCTCTCTCCTTTGGAGTGTCTGGGTGCCGGGGTGCGAGGTGCACTTCCTGTGTAGCGGCAACTTTGAGGGGCAACAGTGTGCTGGCCTGTTCACACGCACTCCATAGAGAGCTTGTCTTCAGTACGAAAAGTGTCTGTGTCCAGGACTCCCTGAAGCTCATTTTACTCAGTTTGTCTCCTTGTCTTATTTGGAGGAGTGACCCTGGAGTACAGGAGGTGATCCGTGGAGTTAAAATGAGACTAGGTGGACTTCCCTGGTGGTCCAGTGGTTAAGACTCTGCACTTCCAATGCAGGAGGCGCGAGTTCGATCCCTGGTCAGGAAACTAGGATCCCACATGCTGTGTGGTACAGCCAAAAAAATAAATAAATAAAATAAAAAATAATATAAAATGAGACTAGGAAGTGATCCCCAGGGTTAGGTGTTTTGAGGTCCCACATAGACTTCATTAGCAAGGATGGAGATTCTCTTTTTGTCCCCCAGAATAAAAAAATAACATTATTAAGTCTGCCATCTTCAAAGAACCAAAAAGAAGGAGAAAAAGGAGAGGAGTTGGGAAAGAGAAAGGAAGAAAGAAAGGAAGGAAGGAAGAAAGAAGGAAAGGGAGAAAGAAAGAGAGAGAGAGAAAGAAAGAGGAAGAAAGGAAGGAAAGGAAGGAAGAAGGGAAGGGAGAAAAGGAAGGAAGAAAGAATGAGAAAGGAAGGAGAGAAAGAGAAAAAGAAAGAAAAAATTGTCAAAGAAACTACCTCTCTACATTGCAGCCCCCGGCCCCGAACCCCAAGTCAAGCCACCCATCCCCCGTGCAGGCAATACAAGCCTAGATGGACTGATCTATAAGTTCTTTTGAAGCTGTTTTTTGCTTCAATTCCTTGAACCTCTCTTCCACTTGTTATCTCATCTAAGAAAGCTGGAGCTAGATGAAGGGATGGGTATATTTGGTGATATTCTGCCCTAATAAAGCTTAATTTTGAGTGTTTAGGTGATGGTTATACACATAGAATCTGGCCTTAAAATTATAAAAGTAACATAAAGTGAGTCTAGAGCCACCATTTACTGGCTGTGCAATTTGGAGCAAGTCACTTAACCTCTCTGATTCTCAATTTCATCATCTGTGAAATGGGAATAATAATAGTAGCAACTTGGTAAGGTTTTCTAAGATTTAAATTAAATAATCCACAGTTCTTGACCCATGGTAAGTTCTTAGAAAATGCTATCTATTGATCTAACTATATTTCAAAACCATCAGAAAATAAAGAGAAAAACAATTCCAACCAAATGCAGTTGGTCAGATTTTATAATATTGGTTTTGTAATATTTCCTGCTATGCATCTTTCCAATGCTCTACTCTCTGTCTTTTTTTTTTTAACATAATCATATAATTTGGTACCCTACATCATTCCATTTAACATTACAATAAGAATTTTTCATGTCGCTACGTAGACTTCATAACATATGGTTGGAGTTTAGGGACACAAACTGATTAAACACAAACCATTTTAACCTCTCAGTGCTTCCGCATCAGATGAGAAAACCCCATCCACCAGGATGTGAGGGCACCTGTCAGACTCCACAGCGGGCAGATAAGTAATAGCAGCCCGGGTAGCTCTGTGGCTCAGCCCCACCGCCTCCCAGAAGAGCAGACCTTCCCCGTTTGTCTATCCACTCCAACCTTCATAGAGTAGGCACTGCGTTAGCATCTCAGAATAAAAAAAACTAAATCGACTCCACCCCTGCCCTTGGGAGCGCATAGTCTCCTTGACAAGAAAATAAAGGGTGAAATACAGCAGGTTTGCCACTCTACCAGGATTGTCACAGGAGGCTGTGAGTGCAAGTAAAGGCTCACCTAGCTCCGACCGGGGAGGCTGGGGCAAGCCTCCTGGAGGAGCTGCACTTTTGACTTCTTACTGTTCATCTCTTTGACATCATAATCCCCTCCTTGCCGTCTTCTGACCATTTTTTCACTTCCCTTCACTCCCTTCTGTCCCTTTGGCCTTCTGGCCCTCTGCTGTCCACATTGCTTTCTCCAGCTCCAGCTTCCCTTAGTGTCTCTCCATCATCCCCTCCTCGTGTTTGGCCAGGCTCCGTCAAGTACAGACTTGGCAGGAAGTCACCTGGACAAGGGAGCATCCAGTTCAGTTCGCTCAACTAATGCTTTCAGATTTCTTCTAGACACAAGACTCTGTGCAAGGGGCTCTTTGGGCATGGAGGGATATAGAGATCAGGAAATGAAATGGTTCCCTGATTGGGAGGATCATTTGGTTCAAGGGGGTAGAACGGTAGAAAGTAGCATAGAAGGAGTTGAAAACTGTAACAGCCAGCCAGACTGTGACCTTGCTTTGGTGAAGATATAAACAAGAGGTAATGGGAACATGATACAGAAACTCATGGATAAACCTGGTTGGGGGTGGGATAGGTGGAGGTTAATGAAGCTTACCTAAGAGGGAGATAGAAGACTGTTATATATCTGAGTTTTGGAGAATGTGTAGGATTTTATAAAGTGGAGAATACAGAGGGAAGACATTCCAGAAATAAAGACCTAGAAGTAAATGGTATTGTGCAGAGAAGTGTTCATTAGTACCGCTGGAATATAAAACACATCTGGTAATCACAGGAGATGAGACACCTGTCAGCCACCAGATGTTCACCTTCTAGGCTATAGCTCAAAGAATCCTTCTTTAGACACAAAGAACAGCCCCAGAAACCTCCAGAAATTGATCATTGAGATCCCACTGTGCTAGTGAAATGTCTGACTTGCCCCATCAATAAAAGGGAATTCCTCCACTATTCAACCCCTACCATCCCTCAAAGTTTCCAACAGCTTTTTACCACACTCTTAAACATCTACAGACAACCAAGAATCACCTGACATTTGGGGTAAGTCCCAACATAAAAATGACCAACTCAATAAACAGAAAAAAGAACTCAGAAGAAAAAGAGATAATTCAGGGAATAGGGGGAAAAATATAAAAAGAGATATGAAAAGATATTTTATCTAAAAAACAAGAATAGAATTAAATGAGGACCATAGCAGAACAAAAGATAGTTCTTTAAAACAGGTACAAGAAAATTTAATAGAAAGTTGGAAAATAAAGTTTAAAAAATCTTTCAGAAAATTGAACAAATAGTTAAGGAGGCAATGAAATGTAAGGAAAAAAAATGAATTTCTGGGACTTCCCTGGTGGTCCAGTGGGTAAGACTCCACACTCCCAATGCAGGGGACCTGGGTTCAATTCGTGGTCGGGGCACTAGATCCCACATGCATGCCACAACTAAGAGGGCCGCATGCCACAACTAAGAAGTCCGCATGTTGCTACTAAAAGATCCCACATGCCGTAACTAAGACCCCACACAGCCATAAATAAATAAATAGATAGATTTTTTTAAAAATGTGAACTGCAGCCAGGAGGTCTGATAAAAGAATTTGATATTAAATCTGATAATAAGAATTTCAGTAAATAAGTTGGCCAGATTTAGCAAATAAAAACACAGGCTGCCCAGTTAATTTTGAATATCAGAATTTCAGGTGAACAACAAATAATTATTTACAGTAAATATGTCCCAAATGTCACATGGAACATATTACACTAAAAATATTATACAGAATTTTCTTTTTTTTTTGGCCGCGTTGGGTCTTCGTTGCTGTGTGTGGGCTTTCTCTAGTTGCGGTGAGCAGGGGCTACTCTTCATTGCAGCACACAGGATTCTCATTTTGGTGGCTTCTCTTGCTGCAGATCATGGACTCTAGGTGCGCAGGCATCAGTAGTTGCAGCACACGGGCTCAGTAGTTGTGGCATGCAGGCCCTAGAGCATGCGGGCTTCAGTAGTTGCAGCACGTGGCCTCAGTAGTTGTGGAGCATGGGCTTAGTTGCTCCACAGCATGTGGGATCTTCCCGGCTCAGGGATTAAACCCATGTCCCCTGCATTGGCAGGCAGATTCTTAACCACTGCACCACCAGGGAAGTCCTACAGAACATATTTATACTAAAAAATTATTTGTGGATTATCTGGAATTCAAATTTAATTCTGTATCTTATCTGGCAACACTACCAGTAAAGAGGGAACAAATAAATTAAAAGGAAGGAAATTATTAACCAAATAATTTGATAAAATTCTTTATGACTGAATAATATAAATGTCCAGGTTAAAAGATCCCATTAAGTTGGGAAAAATGAATTTTAAAAGACCCGCAGGATGGCGTTTTATTTCTCAGCACCAAATGGGGAAACTAAAATATAATTGATAAAATTTTCAAAATTTGGTGAGAAAATTATTTTCATCCTAGAATTCTATAACTAGGCAAGTGTGAGGGCAGAATAAAGATATGTTAAGAAATTCAAAAATTCAGAAAGCTTACCTCCCATATACGCTTTTTTAGGAAGTTACTAAAAGGTGTACTCCACCAAATTCAAAAGTAAACCAAGAAAAATTAAAACAGGACACAGGAAACAGTCTGTCCACCTCAGAACATTAGCCAGAAGAAAACACAGGGGGAGGGCTACGTGGTAGGTTTATTCTGAATCCAGGAAATGGAGGACTCTTAGAGGAGATCATCAGTACAAAAGTAGACCTTATAGAGTGGCTAATAAGTTAGACAATGTGATGGAGTATAAAAAGAGAATTAGAGATTTGTCTGTGGAAAATTATAAAAAGGAAAAATGAAGCAATTATAAACTCAAGAAAAACCACAGAGCTGTTCAAAAACAAATTTTTTTCAGTATACTACTAGGTTCTGTGTGATTATGTAAATACTGATTGATTGTTGATAATACTGAAAATAGAAGTAGGAGGTTCAGATGAAGGGAGTAGAGAGATAAAAATGTAAAATCCTCAAGGGTCAGAAGACTTAATATTTTAACGTGTTGATTCTTCCCAAATTGTTGTACAGATTCAACGTACTTCCAATCAAAATCACAACGGAATTGCCTGTAGAAGTTGACAAGCTGATTTTTTTTTTAATTTATTTATTTTTGGCTGCGTTGGGTCTTCATTGCTGCACGCGGGCTTTCTCTAGTTGCGGCGAGCGGGGGCTACTCTTCATTGTGGTGCGTGGGCTTCTCATTGCGGTGGCTTCTCTTGTTGCAGAGCATGGGCTCTAGGCACGCAGGCTTCAGTAGTTGTGGCTCGTGGACTCTAGAGCGCAGGCTCAGTAGTTGTGGCACATGGGCTTAGTTGCTCCGCGGCATGTGGGATCTTCCCGGACCATGGTTTGAACCCGTGTTCCCTGTATTGGCAGGCGGATTCTTAACCACTGTGCCACCAGGGAAGTCCTGACAAGCTGATTTTAATGGAAACACAAAGGTCCTGGAAGAACCCAAACAACTTTGAAGAAAGGACAGAGTTAGATGACTAATTTCGATTGTGGTGATGGTTTTGTCAACACAAATAATCAATAAACAATCTATAATAGAAAGAGAAGAGTTTTATGTGAGCCAAACTGAGGACTACAGTCCAGGAGACACAGAATCAAGAAGCACTTGAGGACTTCCCTGGTGGTGCAGCGGTTAAGAATCCGCCTGCCAATGCACGGGACACGGGTTCGAGCCCTGGTCCGGGAAGATCCCACGTGCCACGGAGCAACTAAGCCCGTGCGACCCAATTACTGAAGCCTGTGCGCCTGGAGCCCGTGCTCCGCAACAAGAGAAGCCACCGCAATGAGAAGCCCGCACCCCTCAAGGAAGAGTAGCCCCCGCTCGCCTCAACTAGAGAAAGCCCACGTGCAGCAACGAAGACCCAACGCAGCCAAAAATAAAAGAAAAAGAAGCACTTGAATTGTGTTCTGCCAGACTACAAAGTGGGGGAGGTTTATAGTACAGGCAAATTCCACAAAGTTACATGAGTAGTTTGTCAAGAATTAGGATTGGAGCTGGTAAGAAGTAAGGGTGCTTGTTAAGCAAGGATTGGTTGGGATCCTAAATGGCTGCATAGTTACAAAGGGAGACTTTGACATCATAAGGTTGCAACTGGTAGCTACTAGCGGGTATTGTCTTGGAAACAGCTGGTGGTGTCCTTGAGTTTGATACAGTTCGGAAAATTCAAGTTCCCAGTGACACAGGAGTGTGTCTGAAACCACGTCCACAATGGCCGCCAGGCTCCATTTTGAATGCCTGAACCACAATTACTCCATTTTGATTTTTAAATGCATTCTTTTCGTTAATGGTTAAAACAGATGTACAATGTGTATTTGTCAGTCCATAAGACAGCCTGTTCTGGTTAGCATAAAATTCAAGCCAAATCATGTATAAGTCAGAATGACTTCCCCCTCCCTCAGTATGTGAAAATTTCTTCCATCAGTTTCATCGATGGACCTGTGTCAAAATTTATCACATTGTACACTTTGAATATGCAATTTATTGTATGTCTATTATACCTCAATAAAATGTTTACAAATTAAAAATAAATCCTCATCTACACAAAAAGGAGACAGCTATAAAGTTTAAAATTGAGGGGCCAGGAAATAATAATATAAGCATAATACGTAGAAATATGGAGTTAAATGCCAGAAGAACCGCCCCTCTCCAAAAAAAAAAAAAAAGTTAGACGTAGCTGCCTTTGGTAGCCAGAGCTGGGGCAGAGGCGGTAGGGAATCAGAGGGGAGTAGAAGCAAGTGACTGATGCTTTCCATTATGAGCCTTTTGGTTCTGTTTGATTTTTAAACATTGTGCAGGTAGTACGTGCTTTTGCCAAATATCAGAAGAGAACATTTTAAACAAGAAAGTCTATAATTAGAGTACGACGGCTTTTTGCCACTCTGGGTGGCATTTTGGTGAGTGGATCGTGAAGAATGGCGTCAGGAAGCAAGGGAGCCCAGTACAGAGGCTCCTGCGGTAATCCCGGTGAGAAGGATGAACTAGAAGCTATCTGAACTTAACCGCTCCTTGTCTGATGTGTGATGGGAGTGATACCTCCTGTCTTCGTCCTCAGTCTGACTCCTATCACTCCCCCTGCAAGCCTCCAAGGCAGGGGGAAGGGGCTTCTCAGGATGCTGTCAGCCAGCTGCATCGCTGCCACAACCTGAAACCTAGCCTAGATTCATTCTTTACACAAATACGTGTTACAGGCCTGCTACCTCACCCAGTCCAGGGAGGGCCAGTGCCTGTAACCTAATTTCTGGATGCTGATGCTGGAAGCCAGGACATTTTCACAGCGTTTCTGCCAGTTACCCATAGTCTCTCTTAATCAAATTCTTCCCTTCCTTTGAATTCCTACATTCCTTTCTTGCCTGTACTGTTGACATTGGCCGCAGCAATGGAATTTTCCAGTTTCATAGAAATTGTAGCAACTTTAAGGTTATGGCTACTCAGTAAACTCTTTGTTTCCATTATAGCCTGAGCCCTGGAGCCCTTGAGGAAACAAACATTTTATGAGATGTAGGGTTTCTGTCTGAGCAGACACTGCTGGTCAAAGCACAGATTACCACTGCATCGGTTAGCCAGAAAAGCCCTCCCCTTTGCCGACTGATTTGGGTTGTTTTGACTGAGGTTGCTCACTTTGTAAATAACTGTAAGCAACTAATGACCACAGAAGTGGATCCTTGGGCGTGGGGATTAATAATAGCTCAAGATGACCATTTAAGGCAGCGAGGCATTGTTAAGTGAACAAAGCAGGTTACAAATCACTAAGTACAAGATGATCCCGTTTCTCTAAATATGTACTCGTGTGTGCACGTGTGTGTGCATGCATACACAAAACTAGGAACATTAAACAGTGATCCTCTAAGACTGAGGGATTTATGAAAGATTTTCTTAATTTTTGCTTGCCTGGTTTTCTTCCAATTTTTTTCAAATGAACATGCGTTATTTTGTAATAATAAGAAAAACAAATTATTTAAAAACATAAATAAAAGCAGCAAGATCCTGGGCAAACACCATATGTTTTGTCTGAATTGGCAGTACCCTGGCATGAAGGGCCAAGGCCTGGCTTGGCTGGTGGCGTACCTGAACAGCAGTGGGTGGTGGGGCAAACGCTTCTCCCGTGTGGCATCAGGGGACATCCAAACGGAGGAGCCAGCAGGTTCACGGCCCTTTCAGGAAACCAAGTCCACAGCCATCAGATGGGTGGCCAGGGAGTTGACAGAACAAAAGAGACAGAGGCAATATGAAAACTGTACTCAAAGGCAGAAATCCAGGCACATTCATTTGTTCATCCACTGAGCACCCACTTTGGGCCAGCACTGTGCCGAGAACCAGGGAACTGGGAGCAAAGGCAAGCAAGGACTCCCCGGGGAGGCAGGCCTTACTGCTCAAGGCTTGCTGGGATGTGGGTCAGCCAGCGTGGCTTCTAGATCCCCAAGGAGAATAGCCATGTTGGCCTCCAACTAAGGGGAACGGAAACAACTCCACTGCAGTGCGGGATCTCCTTCCCACTCGGACCCCTCCATCAAGCCTCTAACCCAAGCAGTTTCTGCATTAATCCACATGTTTCCAGGTTTGATAGAAAAACCAGCTGGCTAGGATGACTGTTATGTTTGACTTCTAAAAATTTCTTAAAGCTATGCAATACACATATGCACTCTCACATACATTAGCTTCACAGTGATGCTGTGAATAGGATAAAGCAGGTACTATTATCACAAGAGAGTAAACTGAGGCTTAGAAAAACATAACTGCCCACATTTACATAGTAGTAGGGTGAGGGTGGCTCTGATATGTTTTTTCCAAAGCTTGCAAGTAATTAACTCAATTCTGACACTATATACTTGGAGATAGCATCAGATACCACAGCTTAAGGGCTCAGTCTTACTAAAGTGCCCCCCATTTCAGAGGCCGCTAATCACATGTCCATGTTGTTACTTGCGCTAAAGGAACTTGTGCAACTGGCTATATACTGGAGATTCCCATGACCCCCTCCCCTCCTTGGGTTCAGTTAATTTACTGGAGTGGTTCACAGAACCCAGAGAAAATTTTTACTTACTAGATTCCCAGTCTAGTATGTCAAGAAAAGGGTGTAACTCGAGAACAGCCAGATGGAGGAGATGCATAAGGCAAGATATGTGGGAGCGGGTGTGGTGCTTCCATGCTCCCTGAGTGTCACTCTCCCCACATCTCCACGTACCCATGAACCCAGAAGTTCTCCAAACCCCCTCCTTCTGGATTCTATGGAGGCTTCATTACATAGGTACGATTGATTAAATCAATGGCCATTGGTGGTTGGAATCAATCTCCAGCTCCTCTCCTTTCCCCGGAGGTCAAGGGGTGTCCGGCACTGAAAGTTCCAACCCTCTAGTCACAGGGCTGGTTCTCCTGGCAGGCGGCCCCCATCCTTAGGTTACCTAGGGGCTTTCCAGAATCACCGCATTAACATAACAGAAGACACCTTTATAGCTCTCAGCACTTAGGAAGTTCAAAATGTTTAGGAGTTGGGCCAGAAATGGGGAAGAAGACCAAGTACATGCTTCTTATTATAAATCATCATACTACAACTGAGGACATGGTCTTTTGGCCTTCAGTCCAATACGCTTTCCACATACTATTTCATACTTATTTGTCCATTTATGTATTTATCTGTCCAACAAACACTTATTGCGTACCTACTACATGAGAGGCACCATGCTAAGTGCCGGGGATTCAGATACAGTCATTGACTCAGCTGTGCTACTTCAGGCCTGTCACTGTGCTGTTGCAGGTGTGCTCAGAAACTCAGGTACGGGCCCCAAGAATAACACTCCAGCCTCTGACCTAGGTCGATGATTCTCAATCTTGAATGCACTTAGAATTGCCTGGGGAGCTTTAAAAAAATGTCAGTGCCTAGGCCCCATCCCGCACCAATACAACTATCATTTCTGCTGGTTTAAAGCTCCCCAGGTGATTCTGACATGTGACCAACGTGTAGAACTACAGTTCTTGGGAGTAAGCACAAAGCGTGACCGTTTCAGCTACTTTATGGGAAGCAGCAGCTGCAAACACCTGTGAACCGACCGATTCTAACAGGGCTCTTCTGAACTCTGGTGTTGCACTGCCTGAGCTCAGAGATTCCGCTTTTGTCATCATATGCTCTCTGAGGGGTGGGAATCGAGTTGGGTGTGGTGGGTGATGACTCTGTAATAGATTGGTCCAGGAGAGCTAGTGTTCTGGGCAGCAGTCAGAGGCCCCGATCCGTGCCTCAACCTCATGCTGGAGAGAACTTGCTCTAAATATAAGGGCTTGGGGACTTCCCTGGCGGTCCAGTGGTTAAGATGCCGCGCTTCCACTGCAGGGGCCATGGGTTCAGTCCCTGGTTGGGGAACTAAGATCCCACAGGCCGTGTGGCATTTGCCAAAGAAAAATAAATAAACATAAGGGGTTGACTTAGCCCTCCATCACCATGACTATTTTCTGTGTTTTTGTTATGCAATTAGAGGTATATGGTAGAAGAAGGAACTGAGAAGAACTAGATGGGGCACAAAGGATCTTATCCAATCTCATGCTTTAACTAGCTAGGATATTGAATCCTAGAGAGGGGAAAGGACTTGAAACAATTAGGGAACGATGCAAAACAGGACATGATTCAGTGCCAAAATCTGGCTGCAGGCCAAAATTGCCTACTCTCAGGGCTTTTGAGGACTAATGGTCCGTCATGGGTCGTGGTGTACTAGAACTTTCTTTCTAGGTTGATTGACGTTCACATTTTCATCTCGCCTGAAGCATTTAGCTGGAACAAATTCATAAGCCAAATGAGGTAAAGTTGGACAGGAGAGGAAGAAGAAAAAAGCAGTGTACATCTGCTAAGGATCTATTGCATGTGCCCACACCTCATAACAGCTCCGCAAGGCAGAAACTATTTATTACTCTCGTTTACAAATGAGGAAACTGTGACACAGAGGAGTTAAGCTAATTTGCTGCAAGTCATGGAGTTGATCAGGGGCAGTGGAACTTAACTGTGCCAGGCTCTCTCTACTATAGTTACCACTTACGAAACCATGACTATAAACCTTAAATTCACTTTATATTGGTAGCTTGCCTGCAGGTCTATGAACTGGACAGTGCTTTGTGGTGACAGACTGAGGGTTGCAGCATCTGCTATTCTCTCCCTTCTTTTCTTTCTCATCGTACTTTTGATTTATTTGTTCCTTTTCCCCTAATTTGATTGATGTGACCAACATAAGTTGAATATAATCATCTAACACACATGGCCTTGGGTGGGAGAAGTAGATAGAAAGGTAAAGAAATAGGAAATGAATCCAAGGTGAACCTTACAATCTGAATCAGAAGCCTAGGACAGCCCCACCAAGGATACGGTAACCAATGAAGAATTCCAGTGGAAATTGGAAATGTGGACCCTTTTTTAAGACATTTTCAATTTATCTAGGAATAAAAGATGCTGGCTTCTAAATACACACACACAAAAATAAATAAATGAGGGAAACATGGGTACATTTTCTTCTTTTGAGGAAACCCTGGAAACAGGTTTGGGTTTCTTGGCCAGCTGGAAGTACCGTTCTGTTTTATTTCACCACTTTGGACCAAGTGTGGTACATCAGTCAAAAGGGCTTTGTGACCTTGGGCACAGCAATCATTTGTACCACTGTTTATAACGATGGGGTGGCTTCCACGTGCTTGCCTCCTCTTGCTTGTTCGTGAGCATTGGCTCCCATCACCAGGCAAACACACCAGCCTAGATTTCTGAGAGACCTGAATAACACACTCATGTCTGATCCTGTGTGTTGATTTGCATTCTAGAGTCTGAGACGTTTCTGGCTGAGAATACCTGAAGGCAAGACCTATTTACTACCTGTTGGCTCCATCTGTCATTTTTCTTAGATACCTTTCTGTCTCTCTCATGGAGAACATGGTAATTTTCAAGTTCTGTAAACTATCAATAGAATCTGCTCCAGGATACTCAAAAACTTTGGCTAAAAGGAGAAAGGGAAGGAACTGGACATTTATTAAGCATCTAACCATGGATTCACAGCCTTAAGGGGCAAGTATTATCATCCCAAATATAGAGAAAAGAGGATAAAGGAAAGGACACTCTATCACAGGCACAGATTTTCGGCATCAGATGAACTGACCTGGGTGTGCATCTTGGTTACACCACCGCCTAGTTCGGTAAACTTGGCCAAAGTCCCTGAGCCTCAGGGGTTTTTTCTCATTTACTTTTATTTTTTTACAGCTTTATTGAGGTATAACTGACATACAGCTTACTGTGTGTATTTATTTAAAGTGTACAATTTGTTAAGTTTTGATAGAGGTATGGTATACCCACGAAAACATCACCCGATCAAGATAATCATCACCCCCAAAAGTTTTCTCCTGCTCCTCTGTAGGCCCCCCTTTCTATTCTTCTCCACCCTGGTCCCCAGCAACCACTGAGCTGCTTTCTGCCTGAGTGGGGTAGACAAAAATAACAGCCTCCACTCCCAAAGATGTCCATGTCCTAATCCCCCAAATGTGTGAATATATTACATTAAAGGCAAAGGGACTTTGCAGATGACATTCTTCTGGGCCCAATGTAACCACAAGGGAAAGAGGGAGGGAGGCAGGACGGTCAGAGTCAAAGAAGGAGATGTGACGATGGAAGCAGGGATTGGAGTCAGTGAGAGATTTGAAGACGATACATTGCTGGCTGTGAAAGTGGAAGAAGGAGGGACTTCCCTGGCAGTCCAGTGGTTAAGACTCCGCGCTTCCACTGCAGGGGACGCGGGTTTGATCCCTGGTCAGGGAACTAAGATCCCGCAGGCAGTGCAGCATGGCCAAAAAATTTTTTTTAAGTGTCATAATTAAAAAGTGGAAGAAGGGGCTTACCTGGTGGCGCAGTGGTTGAGAGTCTGCCTGCTGATGCAGGGGACGCGGGTTCGTGCCCCGGTCCGGGAGGATCCCACATGCCGCGGAGCGGCTGGGCCCGTGAGCCATGGCCGCTGAGCCTGCGCGTCCGGAGCCTGTGCTCCGCAACGGGAGAGGCCACAACAGTGAGAGGCCCGCGTACCGCAAAAAAAAAAAAAGAAAAAAAGGGGAAGAATGAGCCACAAGCCAAGGAATTCAGGTGGCCTTTAAAAGCTGGAAGAAGCAAGGAAATGGATCCTCCCTTAGACCTTCCAGAAGAATGCAGCATGCAAGAATGCTGACACCATGATTTTAGCTCGGTGAAACCCACTGTGATAGGCTGAATGATGAGCCTCAAAAATACCCAGTGCTAATTCTTGTAACCTATGAATGTTACCTTATATGGCAAAAGGGACTCAGAAATCATAACTAAATTAAGAATTCTGAGATGAGAAGCTCATCCTGGATTATTTGCGTGGGCCTTAAATGTAATCACAAGTATCCATAAAGGAGAAAGGCAGAGATTTTACTATGGAAAAGAAGGTGATACTGGAAGCAGAGATTGGCCTGATGTGTATGAAGGTAGAGGAAGGGGCCACAAACCAAGACAGTCACTAGAAGCTGAAAAAGGTAAGGAAATGAATTCTCCCCTCAGAGCCTCCAGAAGGGACCAGCACCTCCAGTAAAATTGATTTTGGACTTCTGACCTCTAGTAAGAGGATGAATTTGTGTTGTTTCAAGCCACTAAATTTGTGGAAATTTGTTACAGCAGCGATAGGAAATGAATACACTGAGCCTTAGTTTATATTTTTGTGGGTTTTTTTGGTGGTACGCGGGCCTCTCACCGTTGTGGCCTCTCCTGTTGCGGAGCACAGGCTCTGGACGCGCAGGCTCAGTGGCCATGGCTCACGGGCCCAGCCACTCCGCGGCATGTGGGATCTTCCCGGACCGGGGCACGATCCCCTGTCCCCTGCATCGGCAGGTGGACTCTCAACCACTGCACCACCAGGGAAGCCCCTGAGCCTTAGTTTTTACATCTGTAAAATGAGGACAATATATCATTTCTGGAACTATAGTAAAATTAAATAATTTAACCAATTTAACTCCATAAAGATAGAGTTCTTTCCCTATTATGCCTCTTATTCCTTTTTCCTCAACCCTGAAAGCATGTAGTCTTTGACATAAGTTACAGTAACGGAGGTGGCCACTCTCAGCAAGGAAAGGTTTGTTTGTGTTGTAGGAGCCCTGGTGGGAAGACTATGGGACATATGAGCCTATTGTGGAGAAGGACAGTAAGACCTGACCGACCGTAGTCCAGGGCCAATAAGTTCACAGAGCTTGTCCCTGGGTAGAGAAGGCAAATAGGCAGAAAACCACCAAGGGAAGTGGATTATGGGGAAGGGTTTTGTTTGAAAAGGTAGGTTTTATTATTATTCAGGTAAGGTGAGGCCAACAGATCAGGGGACTGCCGTTGAAAAGATCGTTTGTTACAGTTCCCAAGAGGAGGGGGCACTGCACACCGCAGGGTGGCTACATGGGGAAGCACCAGATTCAGTCAGGAGGCGGAAGTGGTGGGAAGAAAATGTGGGCAAAAAGCCTTTACTGTGGTTTCCATGGGAAGGAACAGGAAAGGTAGAATAAGTGGTTTAGGATTGGTTAGTTTGAATACTTTCAGCAGGCTCTGGGCTATAGGGGCTGTCTCAACTAGTCTGGTACCTGGCCTTGGGGAATTAAGGCAGGGAAAATTGCCTAGAGTGTAAGAGCTGGATGGAAGAGGTGTGTGTGTGTTGAAGGTGGGTGGAGGTGAACTCTAGATGGTGACTTTGCATATAAAAAGCATGCTCAAAAGACAACCCTCAGAATGGGAGAAAACATTTGCAAATGAAGCAACTGACAAAGGATTAATCTCCAAAATTTACAAGCAGCTCATGCAGCTCAATAACAAAAAAACAAACAACCCCATCCAAAAATGGGCAGAAGACCTAAACAGACATTTCTCCAAAGAAGATATAAAGAATGCCAACAAACACATGAAAGAATGCTCAACATCATTAATCATTAGAGAAATGCAAATCAAAACTACAATGAGATATCATCTCACACCAGTCAGAATGGCCATCATCAAAAAATCTAGAAACAATAAATGCTGGAGAGGGTGTGGAGAAAAGGGGACACTCTTGCACTGCTGGTGGGAATGTGAATTGGTTCAGCCACTATGGAGAACAGTATGGAGGTTCCTTAAAAAACTACAAATAGAATTACCATATGACCCAGCAATCCCACTACTGGGCATATACCCTGAGAAAACCAAAATTCAAAAAGAGTCATGTACCAAAATGTTCATTGCAGCTCTATTTACAATAGCCCGGAGATGGAAACAACCTAAGCACCCATCATCGGACGAATGGATAAAGAAGATGTGGCACATATACACAATGGAATATTACTCAGCCTTAAAAAGAAATGAAATTGAGTTATTTGTAATGAGATGGATAGACCTAGAGTCTGTCATACAGAGTGAAGTAAGTCAGAAAGAAAAAGACAAATACCGTATGCTAACACATATATATGGAATTTAAGGGAAAAAAATGTCATGAAGAACCTAGGGATAAGACAGGAATAGAGGCGCAGACCTACTGGAGAACGGACTTGAGGATATGGGGAGGGGGAAGGGTGAGTTTTGACAAGGCGAGAGAGAGAGTCATGGACATATACACACTAACAAACGTAGTAAGGTAGATAGCTAGGGGGAAGCAGCCGCAAGGCACAGGGATATTAGCTCGGGGCTTTGGGACAGCCTGGAGGGGTGGGATGGGGAGAGTGGGAGGGAGGGAGACGCAAGAGGGAAGACACATGGGAGCATATGTATATGTATAGCTGATTCACTTTGTTATAAAGCAGAAACTAACACACCATTGTAAAGCAATTATACCCCAATAAAGATGTTAAAAAAAAAAAAAAAAGCATGCTCCCAGGCATGGAGTTTGCTCTCTCTGGGAATGAGACCGCAGATGCTAGAACATCAACAATACAGAAAATAAGAAAATATAGTTAGTGCAGTTTTCTGGGTGGCCGTCCCAAACAGATTATGTGGACATCAGGGGCGATTCAAAGGAGGTCATAACTAGATGTTGAAAGAATTTGAATTGGGCCTTAAAGTTTATTACTATTTAGAAAAACAACAGAGAAGAGGTAACAGACATTTCTTTTTGGAAGAGAGCATAAGTAATTTCTCAGAGAGTGACACTGGGCTGAAGGTTCACCTGTAGCACAGGATGTGACAGACCCTGGTTTGGATACTCAATTTCTATTCCAACCTCCCCCTACAAAGCCTAGAAAGTCAGATGCTTGCTTTCCCACACGCTTTATACAGGTGGCCATGTGACTAAGTCCTGGCCAATGGGACAATTGAGGACATTTGTTATGGAGTTTTGGGGAAGGATTTTTCATCCTTGATAAAAAAATAAAGCCTCACAAGGAGAACACCTTTTCCTCTGTTTACTGTTTCTTGCCTTTGGATACGACTGTGATGCCTGGAGTTGTGGCAACCATCTTGTGGCTATGAGGCAGCAAGCATGAAAATGTAAAGTCAACATACTAAGGAAGGCAGAGCAGAAAGATGGAAAGAACTTGGGTCCTTGTTGTCATCCTTGAGTTACAGAACCAATTTTGAGATTGCCTACCTCTATACTTCAAGTTAAGTAATAATAAATGTCCTTGTGGCTTAAGCCATTGTATCAATAAATTGAGTTTGATGATACTTATAGCTGAAAACATTCTTTACTGATATAGAGGCTTTGTAGGAGAAAGATTTATGTCTATGTTGGATGAGTGGCTAGATTTGCTTCCTGGCAATTTCACTAAGTGAAATTTTGGTCCATCAATGTATCAGTTAGGGTTTTGGCAAGAAGCAGCAAGAATGATTAGAGAGAGTTAAAGGGGTGGAATCAGTGGATGATGGAGCACCCTGGGGCTAGAGATAATAAATTAGGCCCTGCCCAGGGGAAAAGGAGTGTCCCAGGACTTAGTGAGAGCTGAGCTGTATGAGAGGAGCTATGGCCTTAGGTGGAGTATGAAGCCACTGCCACCCTCTAATCCCACAGGGAGGCAGTCAAGGGAACAACACCTTGGTCTCTTTCTCAGTCCACCCTGCAGACTCCTTCCAGTGCCGTCCCCTTGGCTGAACGCTGCCAGAGACAAAGGGTCAGGGAGCCAGGAGATGCAAGTTGGACAAATCAGCATAAAATGTGTGTGTGTATGTGGGAGTGGGGGGGAGAGCTAGAAGAGCAAAAAGAGAATAATCAGAATTCAGTTCCACCACTGGTTTGTGTTAATGTAAAGCTGTCACTTCTAAGCTACTCATTCTAGCACCAAGACTCCTAAACTACCAAGGACTTGGCTGCCTTCTCAGGAAATCAAAACCTTTGATTTCAAATACCTTTGAAGTCCAGAATATCACTGGGTAACAAAGAGTATGCTAAGTCTCGGCCATAGGGAAACTGTGGGCTAGAAGAAACAAGTAGCTCTAGGTGTCCAGGTAAGCATCTGTGGCCTCTGCCAGCTCTGGGCTGCCTGTTCCTTCCCCTCATTACCACAGAAGAACATCATCCCAGTGTTACTGGCAGCAGCTCACTTGGCTCTTTTCTGGGGTCTGTTATTGAGTCCATGTTTCACCTTATTACTGTCACATTTTGAAGAGGAGGAAGCCATTATACAGGCATAGAGAATACCTCAATGATAATTAAAGTGAATAAGAATAAGGACTTGGGGCTCCCTGATTGTCACAGTGCCTTCCTGAGCACTGCAGAGAGTGCCCTATTAAATGTGATTGTTAAATTGATGGCTCATGAGGTTAAAATCCATCAGCTGTGATACTCAGTTGCAGGTCAGGGAGGATTCAGAAACTTGTGGGGAAATTACCTTTCTGGGCAGCAGAGTAGGTTAATCCCATCTCTTAGGCTCATAGGCACATCAAAGGGGCTTTTCATTTTTTTTCCCCCAAATTAAAATGGTAACACGTACATCTGGCTAAAATCAGTCAGTACTAAAGGGAATACGTTGATGTGTCAGTTTAGTGGTGTCCAGTTTCTCTTCCCAGAGGCAACTACAGCAGTGGTTTCTTACAGAGCCTTCCCAGATATTCTAGACATGTACAATCATATATGTATTCTTTTTTTTTTTTTTTTTTTTTTGCCGCACCGCATGGTATGTGAACCCTTAGTTCCCCACCCAGGGATCGAACCCATGCCACCTGCCGTGGAAGTGCTGAATCTTAACCACTGGACCGTCAGGGAAGTCCCGAAGAAACTAACATTTACTTAGTATTTATGTTGTGTCTACGGTGGATGCCACTGGTGCCCCACTCAGATGGGGCACTCGTCTCCCTGCTGCTGTGAGCACCGGCAGCTAACGGCTCACCGCTTCCCTCTGGCTCCAGGGATT
Organism: Neophocaena asiaeorientalis asiaeorientalis; assembly: GCF_003031525.2. Classification (NCBI taxonomy): domain Eukaryota; kingdom Metazoa; phylum Chordata; class Mammalia; order Artiodactyla; family Phocoenidae; genus Neophocaena; species Neophocaena asiaeorientalis. The sequence continues at coordinate 1,626,665 of NW_020175666.1, forward strand.
CCCCTCAGCCAAACAGGAGCTGCCTTGCTCAGCTGGTTATGCACCTCCACCCTTAGGCAACCTGCAGCCAATAACTGACTGATATAGGAAAATAAGAGCCGGACCCCCTGTCTCGAGGTTGAATAACGTTGTGGTATAATTCATGCTCCAGAGCTTCTGTGAGATCAGGCTGAAGCTATTCTCCCGCTGAGACCAGATTCTTACCTAATTTTTCTCTTGTGCCCTGTACCCTGCTTTTATTACTCCTCTTCTCTTGAGAGCACTTCTTCAAAGAACGATCTATACAAGGGTCCTTGCTTTAGGTGCTGCTTCTAGGAAGCCTCCTTAAGGGAGTTGGTTCTAGGAAAAAGACTCCAAACATGGGATTCTGAAAATAAATCATTTGATGGGAGGATGTCATGAGGATCCACCCGTCACTAGTTACAGGTGGAACATGGATTGTTCCTGATATGCTGTGGTGCGGCAGATTACTTCTGGTGAACCAGGAAAGGATGCAGGTGAAAGAAGATGCTCTAGCTGATGCAGCGTCTCTGGGGTTTGAGAGGTATGGAGCAAATTAGTATCTATAAGGATTGTGGAATTGGGTGACTATTGCTAAGCAAGCAATGTGTGAGAGTCTGAAGGGTTCTTATAGAAGCATCTAAAAAGATTCTCGTCATCTGCAGCCAGAGGACAGCCAGAGCTGAAGATCAGACTTAGGGCTTAGCTGTAAGAGTGGCAGACCTTCAGAGAAGGCTGCCTTCTCTGCCTAGGTAAATCTCCAGTGTCAAGGTCAGGGCCTTGATAGGAAAGAAGCAGAACCCTGAGAAGACAAGAGATAACAAGTGCTGGCCAGGTTGTGAAGGAAAGGGAGCCCTGGTGCACTGTTGGTGGGAATGTAAACTGGTGCAGCCGCTATGGAAAACAGTATGGAGATTCCTCAAAAGATTAAAAATGGAACTACCATATGATCCAGCAATCCCACTTCTGGTTATATATCCAAAGGAAATGAAACCGTTATCTCAAAGATATATCTGTATCCCCATGTTCATTGCAGCATTATTTACAGTAGCCAAAATATGGAAACAACCTAAGTGTCCACTAACAGTTGAATGGATAAAGAAACTGTCATATATATATATATAATCCAGCCATAAAAAGAAGGAATCCTACCACTTGCAACAACACAGATGACGGCATAATGCTATGTAAAATAAGCAAGACAGAGAAAGACAAATATTGTATGATCTCACTTATAGTGAAATCTAAAATAATCCAACTCATAAAAACAGAGAGTAGATTTGTGGTTGCCAGAGGTTGGGGGGAGGGGTGGAGTGGGGAAAACAGGTGAAGGTGGTGAGAGGGTACAAACTTCCAGTTATAAGATAAGCTCTGGGGATCTAATATACAGCCTGGTGACTATAGTTAACAGTACTGTACTGTATACTTGAAAGTTGCTAAGAGGGTAGATTTTAAAAAATTCTTACCACACACACACAAAGATAACTATGTGAGGTGATAGATGGGCCAACTAACTTTGTGGTCATCATTTTGCAATATATATGTATATCAAATCATCACATTGTACACCTTAAACTTACACAATGTTATATGTCAATTATATCTCAATAAAGCTGGAAAAAAAAAAACCCTTGAGACTTGGGGTTGGGATATCTGAGTAGACGCACTTGAGAATCTTGAACCCTCAATTCCCAGAACCATCTGGGCCTGCAGAAGTGGGTCTCTCTGCCTTGTTGGAAGAAAGAGACAACCCTTACTTAAAATGGGTCAAGTCTCACCTTGACCTGACCGGGGAAGGTCGGGGGCTATAAAAGAGAGAAAGGATTATATGCCACAGGGACTGCAGGTGCTGGCTCACAGCAGGGAGATTCTGCCTACGTGTGGAACCTGAGGTACTGGATTAAGGAGACAGAGAATATAAAGCTTGTTTAGGGGAATTTGCCAATAAGAGGCACATTCCCATCACATAGTGTTCAATAACATGGCAAGAGTTCTGGGACCCAGTTCTAATATACTGCTGTTATGGTTCTTGGAAGTTGGGAAAAAGCAATGATCACATTAAATAAAGCAGAGATGCCTTGGGACTTCCCTGGCCGTCCAATGGTTAAGACTCCGTGCTTCCACTGCAGGGAGCTCAGGTTTGATCCCTGGTAGGGGAAGTAAGATCCTGCATACTGCACAGTGCGGCCAAAAAAAAGCAGAGATGTCAGAACCGTCATGGCAGAATGTGGATGTAGGAATCAAAAAGCTCCAAGAAGCAAGCATGCTAAAATGCATCAACCAAACCAGACTAGAGACCTTTCAGCTGACTGTTTTTCAGGAGGGCCGGGATGACTATCGAGAACGATAGCAAATGTCTGGAAGGGGCACCAGCATCATTGAGCAGCTCAGTGGAGTTTGTCCTCTGCAGACCAGGGCTCATGCTGTCACAGAACAGGTTCTTCTAGCAGTGGTGGGGATGACAGGATTCTAGAATAGCAGAGACAAATATGAGAAGCAATGGTGAACTTATTACCATAATGGATAGTAAGGTTGAAGTGGCAGCCTGGGGGACTGACCTGACCTATGGCAATGTCTAGTAGAACATGTATTTCTAGGGACAAGATAGATGGGCAGCCAGAAATGGTACTGCTTAAGATATAATAAGAAGAGATTAATAGTAGAAGACTGGGGTCAACATCACTCCAGTAGAAAGTCATAATAATTTGCCTGATTTAAAGACCAGAGCCTGTTCTCAAACCTAGAATGCATGGACCAAAGGAGAGACTATAAGGAAGAACCTGGAACGTCAGGGCAAGTGTATACAGATATTTTTCAGTCCTTCTCCAAATTGATTTATGGTTGTTTCCTTGGATAACCACAGACTGGGAAAAGAGGGATAATCTGATATTTGAGGGATATTGGATACAGGGTCTAAGTTGATGGGGATACCCAGGGGTCCAAAGCACCATCAGGCACTCCTGTTAGAGAAGGGGCATATTGGAGTCAGATAATAAATGGAGTCTTCCGGTCTGTCTCTGAGTGGGTCCACTGGCTCTTCTTACCAACCTGGTGGTTGTTTCCTTGATTCCCAAATGTATGATTGGAATGGATGTACTTAGCAGTTGACAGAATCCCCACATTGCTCCTTGGTCTGTAGAGGAAGAGCTATTGTAGTAGGAAAAGCCAAGTAAAGCCCCTGGAACTGCATCTCCCCTGCCCCAATGAAGATAGTAAACCAAAACAGTATCACATCCAGAGGAAGATAACATTCACATAGGACAGAAAACTTTCTACTTTTACAGTCTTGCTCCAAGGCTATGTTTACTTTCCTGTTTTCTGTCATAATATATTCCAAAGGGACCTGGACCATCTGGCCATTCCACAGAACGTCACATTAGTCTATCACGGTGAAATATCATGTTACTTGGCCCCGATGAGCGATAAATGCAAGTAATCTGGATGTCTTGATGAGACACATGCTTTCCAGAGGATGAATAAATCCCGTAAAAATTCAGAAGCCTGCTACGTTGATGAAAAATTTAAATGCCAATTATTACTTTTAACATTTTGAGATAATTTTAGATTGATAGGAGAGACGCAAGAAGAAAACTGAGATTTTCTGCAGGTACTTTACCCAGCTTGCCCTTATGTTAACATCTTATATAAGCACAGAACATACATCAAAACTAAGAAAATAACCTTGGTACAATACTATTATATAAAGCACAGAACTTATGTGGATGGTGAAGTAGACCAATGGTCTAAGGCCTGCAAGGACACTTCCTCCCAAGCAAAGGACAACTTACAGTACCTTGTACCTTCTGCCACTAAGAAAGAATGCTTGGTAGATCTCTTCAGGTTGAGGTGGAAGGTGGCTAGTTTTAAGTAGGGCTCAGATCCATAAAGGACTCAGTAGCAGGTCCAGCCTCAGAGCAAGCAGTCCTGCCATTTGGGCTCTATCACCTGATACATCTCATGATACTAGAAGTATCTGTGGTAGAGAAAAGGCCAAGTGGAGTCTCTGGCAAGACCCAAAAGAAGAGTCACAGTGCGGCCCGATATGGTTCTGGAGAATGGCCATGCCAACTGTGGGAGAGAAACATACACATTTGAAAAGCATCTCTGGGGAATTCCCTGGCAGTCCAGTGGTTAGGACTCAGTGCTTTCACTGCCATGGTCCAGGTTCAATCCATGATCCCGTGCACTAAGATCCTGCAAGCCATGCAGTGTGGCCAAAAAAAAAAAAAAAGAAAGAAAAGCATCTCCTGGCACGCTACTGAGCCCTAATAGAAGCTGAACATCTCATGGGGCATCAAGTGACCATGCAACCCAAACTGCCCATCATGAATTGGATAATAGCAGGCCCACCACCTCGTAAGTGTGGGCAGGCCTAGCAACAATCTTTTCAAATGGAAGTGGTGCGTTGGGAATGAGTTTGAGCAGGTTCAGAGCACACACATAAGCTGCATGAACGGATGGCCCAGATCCCGTTTCTCCTACCACTGTTGTACCCACACCTTTTCCTTAATCCATGGGGAGTTCTCTTAACCAGAGGATGGAGGCGGAAAAGCCTGAGCTTCATTGAAGATTGATAGGTTTGGTCTGTGGATACAAGAGGAAAGTGGATTACTGCTTCACTGCAGACCTCCTGAAGGTGAGCGTAATTATCCCAATGGGCAGGGTTTAGGCCTGTGTTACTGGTCATCTACTTTGTGTGGGAGAGAATTGGCTCAAGGGAAGGATATACATGGACACCTGGCAGTGGCAAGTGGCTTAGCCGGCTTGTCAGTGGGTCTGGAAGGAGCAAGCTTGGAAGACTGGAGACAGGAAAACCTGGGGTAGAGACCTAAGGCAGTGAACATAAATTGTGGGAATCTTTGTATCATATGCTAATGATCCCCAAAGAACATTCAACACAGCTTGGCAGAAGAGTTAGGATTAAGGGCAACAAAATACTAAAATCCTTGTAGTATTTTTTTAAATTTTTATTTATTTATTTATGGCTGTGTTGGATCTTCGTTTCTGTGCTTTCTCTAGTTGTGGCAAGTGGGGGCCACTCTTCATCGTGGTGCACGGGCCTCTCACTGTCACGGCATCTCTTGTTGGGGAGCACAGGCTCCAGACGCGCAGGCTCAGTAATTGTGGCTCACGGGCCCAGTTGTTCCGCAGCATGTGGGATCTTCCCAGACCAGCGCTCGAACCTGTGTCCCCTGCATTGGCAGGCAGATTCTCAACCACTGCGCCACCACTTGTAGTATTTTGTTGAGTGAAGGTGTAACCGAAAGTGGGGTCCAGCTGCTCACCGCTCAAAAGCCAATAAAGAGGCAAGGTTGGTGGAAAGGAAAGTTTGCTTTATTTTGGACACCAGCAACAGCAGGGGGTGGGGCAGACACCTGTCCAAAGGCCAACTCCCCGCGCCTCCCCCTCCCAACAATCAGGGGGTAAGAGATTTTATAGACAGAGGCAGGGGGCCACATGCAGAAACAGCACAGTCAGCTCTGACAGTCATCTTGAAATTGGTCATCGGTGGTCTGACCAGAGTCATCTTGATTGTTTTAAGTACAATTAATCTTTAGTTCCAGGGTCGGTTTGCTCCCACTTCCTTGAGGCCAGTTCTCAGAATTGTGGCAGCTTATGTCGTGACTACAGTCTGGTCATCATGTACTTAACTTCTTTCATCTGGTGGGGCTTTCAGTATCAGACAGCTCACAGGTTATGGCTCAGAATATTATCTCTAGCCCTTGAGAAGGAACTAAGGGTCCTTGACTTTGCTTAATGACTAAATTATTACTATTTGGTCTCCTTTGACTGTTTTCCTTTGTTTCTGCATTTTCTCACTTTTCTGATTAAACTTATTCTTTGGCTAAAATTTTTCTACAGAAGAAAGGCAGGTGGAGGACATGGGTGGGGAAGGACCATAGGGTCCTGCTCTGTTTCAGAGGGGGATAGGAGGGTCTTTGGGTATTTATAACAAGCCTCTCTAAACCTGTGTTTATGCTAGTGAGTTGATTCTGGGAGCATGGAGGCTGGATGTCAGAGAAACCAACCCTGAGATTAGAGGGTTGGAACTTTCAACTCTACCCTTCAACCTCCAGGGAGGGGGTTGAGTTAATCATTATCTCCGCAACCCATATCTTGCCCTACGTATCTCTTCCATTTGACTGTTCCTAAGTTGTATCCTTTATAATAAACCTGTAAATGTAAGTAAAGCGTTCTCCTGAGTTCTGTGATCTGTTCTAGCAAATTGGACCCTGAGCAGGGCATTGTGGGATGCCCCGATTTACAGCCAGTTTTTCAGAAGTACGCAAGGCCCAGACTTCCTTTTTTTGCTTTTTTGGCCACACCGCGCAGCATGTGGGATCTTGCTTCCCTGACCAGGGATCGAACCTGCACACCCTGCAGTGGAAGTGTGGAGTCTTAACCACTGGACCACCAGGGAAGTCCTGAGACCCAGACTTTCTATTGGTGTCTGAAGTGCAGAGCAGTTTTGTGGAACTAAGCCCTTAACCTGTGGAGTCTGCATTAATTTCAAGCAGTTAGCGTCAAAACTGAATTACATTGCAGGACACCTAGTTGGTGTCCACAGAGAACTGGAGTACTGCTTGGTGTGGAGAAGCCGCACATGTGGTGGGTGTCAGAAGCAGTTTGGGTAAAAAAGAGCTCATACCTTCAGACTCCATAGTTTTGACCCTTTCCTTCAGGTTCTACCACTCCACCCTCCAAAAAAGCCTAAGGCTAGGAAAGTGAAATAGAGAAGAAACCAGGATGATTCATCAAGTCAGTTAAACTTCATTCAGCATCTGCTGTATTCAAATGTGTGGTGTTCTCTTTCTCAGTTGGCACTGTTTGTTTTAGGAGTTGCGGAGATGCAAAGATAAACTATTATAATCTCTTATAAAGAAGAGATTATAATCTCTTCTTTCAAAACCCATCTCCAATGCCTTCAGGGTTTTCCCGCTGGTCTCTGACATCAAGAAAGTTAAAAACTTGTAGGGGTGGGGGGAAGAAAAGAATTTAGAGAACTTTTATATTAGTGATCTTATTTTACAGATAAAAAAGGAGGCCTAAGGTCACAGGGGTAATTGACAGAGTTGGCTTTTGTATTGGTGTTTCCCTCTGTTGTTTATCTTCATTTTCCAACACAATTTCAGCATATCTTAAAATATTTCAATATTTCTGAACAAAATTGGAGAGTCTGTGAAGCTGATTTAGAAAAAGAACAAGGGAACTTTTGATTCACAGAGAGCTCTGGAGTGTGTATATATATATATATATATATATATATATATTTTTTTTTTTTTTTTTTTTTTTTTTTTTTTTCCCCCGGGAAGACCGGGGATTGAACCCAGACCCAGGCAGTGAGAGTGCCAAGTCCTAAACTCTGGACCGCCAGGAAATGCCTATGGAATATAATTTAGCTATACTGAAGCTATGCATCCCAAACCTAGATGTACATTATTGTTACACTACAAATATATGAGGACAGGAATCTTGTACTTTGAAAAAAAATTCATCCCCTTCTGTACCTTGTTGAATAAATGAATAAAACACATAAACATACGTATAGTGGCTAAGTGTGTGATGGGTGGCTATGTTTATTCTTTTCAGGATTTTAATTCAGTGAATCTTTGTTGAAGACTCGCAGGAGGAAGGCATGGTGTAGGAAATAAAAAAAGGTTTAATCACAGTACCCACCATTATGGAGCTTTAGAGTTTAGTAGGTTAGGGGACAGATGTCCCACAGTAGAAAGTGCTGAACGCCTTTTATGAGGGTTATCATGAAAGTACTGCGGATGCTCAGAGGAGGGAAAGTTTCCCTAGGACTGGGGAAGCTGCATGCTAGGGAGAGCTTGGTGCTGCGCGTCAGGAACCTAAGCACTAGAACGGGTTCTACTACTGATTTGCCCCTGTAGGTTAGGCTTTGTGGACAAAGAATATCACCAGTCATTTCAATAAACAAAGGATGTTGTGGCCATCAAGCCATCAGCCAACACAGTTGCCGCCCCTCCCCCGCACTGTGCACCCTGAGGGAGTTCAGGATGGGAAAAAAAAAAACAGGATACTGGCCCTAGACAGTTAAGGTGCATTTCAAAGGAATGATTTTGATGAGCCCAGACTCTGGCGTCTTTCCATAGGTAGAAAACTGCTAACTTCATTAACTTGAGATGTCTGGTTTTTAATGAACAGTAACCTTTTAAAGTTCCAACTACCTAGTTTTTGTTGCAAAAGCTCCTAAATATCCTGGCTCCTTCCTTACCTCTTCAGCACAGTCCCTCAGAGCGATCTGAGAGGCTGCCTTTTAGGTTTAAGTCCTCAGTATGTTCGTCCAGTAAAACATAATTCTTAATTTTTAGGTTGTGCCTTTCTTGTCAGTCCACAGTTTGTAAATTAAACTCCCCAGATTTCTATTGTCACTTTGAAACTCCAGGGGTTAGAGGGACCATTAGGTTCCCTGGGACAATGCCCTCCGGCATTCCCTATTTCTTATTGCTACTCGCCCCTACACCCCCTCGCTCTGTGGGTCCCTCCTCTCCTGGAGGCGGGCCGGAAATGAGCGTGGTCACTTTAAGGGAGCCCTCAGAGTCAGGCGCCCGGGGAGCCCCAGGCGGGGGAAGCAGGGGCGGGGCTCCGGGGACCTGGGCTTCTCACGCAGCCGGGGACGCCGCTGCCTCAAGGCGCTCGCAGCCAATCAGGATGGAGCCTGCCGGGACGCATTACAAGGGCGACTGGCCCGAAGCCTCCCGCTTCGGGATGAATTAGCGGCGGGTTGTGCACGGAGGTTGTGACCCCCAGGGATTCTCCAGTTCGCCCACGCGCTCCCCACGGCGTCGCGCGTGGTCCTCTGCTGGTCACAGGTGAGAAGCTGGAACCGTCAGGTGGGGTTTACGGCACGGGGAAAATGGCGGCGGCGGCCGGGGAATCCTGGGTCGGCGGAGGGGGAGCAGCCCCATGGGCTCTTCCACCCGAGCCGCGGGCCTCCCTGGGCTGCGGCCCCCTGTAACGGTTACTTGACGGGGAATTGGGGTCACCACGCGGGTGGCGGCGCCGTCGACTCAGGTGAGAGGAGGCGCGGGAAAGAGACTCCCGGAGGCTAGCGGAGGCGTCGGGGGCCGCGGGGCGGCTCGGGCCGGGTCGACGTGGCCGCGGGAGGAGGAGGGCCAGGTATCTGATAGGTGTTTACAGAAGAGCACCAAGACCTTCCTGCTCCAGATTGGGGCAGGTCCGGGAGCTGCACCGCTGCGAACACAGCCCAGGCTCTGCCGCTGTTAAGTCAGATGTGTTAAAGGTCCCAAGTGGCCGCCACGTGCGAGGCTTGGACATGAGCTGTGGAGGGAAAGGGCTGGATCTGGCTTATTTGTGTATGCTCCGGGCGCCTGCCTGTAGGTGCCAGAGTGGCAGTGCCACAAAAGGAAAGGTAGGCCCTAGCCAGGGGCTGATGTCAAGTCTCATCGTCAAGGTGAATCTGAGCTCCTAGTTGTCCATTTGAAGAGAAGAAATAAAAAGTTCGGGCGCTTAGCTGTTGGGAGAGACGTTTTGCTTCCTGGTATTTCCTTGGTTCCGGTGGGTTCCCCGGGAGCATTGCCTCTGCCTTCGAAGTTCATTAACTCTATTCCATGTGCACTTGGCTGCATGTTAAGACTGAGGATTGAGTTTCAGCTGAAGCCCAGGAATGTAATGAAGATAAGTATAGGTGAAGGTGTTAACAGTAATGCAATTTTGTCCGTTCATGTAGGTCCCTTGTTTGAGCAAAGACCTGTCATGAAGTATAACTAGTTGGGTTAGTTTTCAAATAACTGTCTTGATGAAAGAGCCCTTTTTGCAAAACTGTTACGTTTTTGAGAGTAAAAGAAAAAGATTCATTAAATTTTTTTTTTTAAGTTCCTATTGCTACATTGTACTTTGATGTGACAGATAGGTAAATTAAGTGACTTTTGTTTTTGGTAGCAGTCTTAATTTTGTGGAGTGCCTTGTTCTGTTATTGAGAAAGCACAGTGGCACTTTTTGTTTGTTATCAGTAGTTGTCTTTGGACTGCCTGCTATGCATCAGGCACTGTGAAAATGAGGCTTCTCTTACCTTTTAATTTGAGCAAATGGAGGTCCGTTCCTTCCCACCAGGTGCTTAGTCTGGCTGTTGCTGATAACCAAGGGTAAACAATGGGGAAAACCCAAAAGAATCTTTCTTCCACACTGCATCTGTGCAGATGTAGTCAGTGTAGTCTGGGGCTGGGGTTAGGTGTAGTTTCTGGTTCTTACTCTGCCACTTAAAATATCTTAGGGAAATCATGACCTCTCTATCAGTACTTTATCTCGGAAATGGACAAAGTGATTCTCCAAGCAATCTCACTGTGCCGTTGTGAAAAAAAAAAAAAAAGTGTATGTAAAAGGACTTAAAAAAGTTAAAAGCACTGTGTTGACAGTTGACATTTATTACTATGCATTTACTCCTCAGGCACTGTTCCAAGAGCCTTTAAGGGCTCACTCACCCAGCAACATTGTGTATCATCTTTGTTTTACACGAGGAAGCTGAGGCACGTGGAAGTTTTAAGCTATTTTCCCCAAATTGCAAGACTAGCATTATGATGTCAGACTGTGTTCTTAACCACCATGCACACCATCTTCCTGTATCATGCAGATGTGTTATGTGTAAAGGTGATATATATGAACAGACTTTCAACGAAGTAATTTTGTTTGTGGTCTTTTAGTTGTATAAATAATAACTGTGATTCATTCCCTTGGCATCCAGTAGTGATTTATATGGTGATGACTCCAGTTACTTTGGTTAAGTGGTATATTCATCCCATCTTTGATGCCCATTATTATTTTTTTGTTTGTTTGTTTGTTTTTTGTTTTTTTTTTTGCGGCCTCTCACTGTTGTGGCACGATGCCCATTTTTTAAAAAGTATTTTTTAAAATTAATTTATTTAATTTATTTTTGGCTGCGTTGGGTCTGTTGCTGCACGCGGGCTTTCTCTAGTTGCGGTGAGCTGGGGCTACTCTTCGTTGCAGTGTGCAGGCTTCTCATTGTGGTGGCTTTTCTTGTTGTGGGGCATGGGCTCTAGGCGCACGGGCTTCAGTAGTTGTGGCATGTGGGCTCTAGAGTGCAGGCTCAGTAGTTGTGGCTCACGGGCTTAGTTGCTCCGCGGCATGTGGGATCTTCCCGGACCAGGGATTGAACCGTGTCCCCTGCATTGGCAGGTGGATTCTTAACCACTGTGCCACCAGGGAAGTCCCTAAAAGTATTTTAAAGCAAAGAGTCGTTACTAATTTCTAACAGGAAGCACACATCTGTAATTGAGGAAGATTTTAGTTTTTTATTAAACTCTTTAAAAGACTACTTAGCTGGGTGACTTTTAAAAGACAACTTGTGTTAGGTTCATTGCTTTGACATATTTGTACTAATTTTTCTAGTGTCTATTTATAGAAAGAAGGTGACATGAATAAAAGTGTCTGGGACATTCATTCTTTCATTGAACCTTCATGGAATTGCCCTGCCAAGTCCTTGGGATGTAAAGATTAATTCCTAATCCTGAGTGAGAAAAACAAATAAGTGATTCACTAGTACAGGTGATAAGGACTCAAGTATAGTTGTGGTGGGTACAGAGAGCTGCAGGAACACATACTAGGGAACAGTTGCTTCTGCTGGGGTCGTCCTGTGCAAGAAGGGAAGGAGCTGATTGCAGGATAAAGGGAGAGGGACTTCTAGCCAAAGGAGGAAGCAGTGCAAAATTAGGATGAGAAAGAGGGCATGGGTGCCCAGGTGTAAGGCCAGGATTTTGCAGGAGTTGCTAGGAAAGAAGCCAGGAAAGGTTAGGGCCAGATTGTGAATTCTCAGCTAAGAGAGTGACTTTATCCTGTGGGCAGTGGGACTTATAGAAGGATCTTAATCAGATGAGTAACATGATCAACTTTATGCTCTGGAGAGGGGACTTTGGTGGTGACAGGGTCAAAGACAAAATGTAAGGAAGAGACCAGTCAAGGGCAGTTCCCATACTCCAGACCAGAGATGGTGAGGGAGTGAAGCAGGGCATTAACTGTGACAGCAAAGTTCAGAGGCCACCACACATTTGGAAGGCAGAATGGAAGATTGGCTGGGTGTGAAGAATAACTGGATGGGGGAGGGGAGCACCTGCTGAGCTAGTAAAGAGAAGACTAAGCTGTTACATTTGTTCGTTTTGGTTCTTTGGTAACTGTGGTTGGAGAAAGGAGATTCTGTTAATTAATTTAGGAAAAAGGATGGAGCAAGGAGTTCTTTGTTACTGGTTTTCTGGAGAATTGTAAACCCTCTGAGGTTGTTGGGTCAAATAAGGTGTAATAGAACCTGGCTTAACAGAAGCCTCTAGGCTTTTGATTTCTGAGACTACAGAACACTTAATTATATCATCAAAGTCAGTAGGGTCTAGTATAAAGTGACCCATTGGAGGAAAGCCCCTCAAAGGGAGTGGGAAGAATCATCTAAGGTATGTTTGGGGTAAAATGTTAGAATAACAGGTGTTAGAGGGTTTTTCTCACTTTTTTAACAGTATGTTTTTAATGTATTTGTACAGAAGTCATTATAATATAGAAGTAGTCACAGATGAATCCTCTAGTTGTAAAACTGATTTCCGCTCAGACGTTCGTAACACTAAAGTTGTCTATCACCAACAACATAACATGAATGCATTTCAAATCGACTGCAAGGTGAAATTGTAAACCTTACAAAGATGCAGGAATTCATGAATTCAGAGCAAGGTCAGAACCATTCAAACCATAAGCACAAATCAAAGAACTACTGAGTAGAGTAGGCACAGATTTCTTAAAAAAGACTTAAAGCAATGACTGTAACAATGATTGATAAATTTGACTTCGTTAAAATTGAGAATTTCTCTCCACCTAAAGACACCATGAAGAGAATGAAGGGCAAAATACAGACTGGAAGAAGAAATTCTCAATTCATCTCTCTGACCAAGGACTCACATCCAGAATGTATGCGTATTGTGTAAAATTAATAAGAAAAAGACAATTTAATTTAAAAATGCACAAAAGTTTTGAATAGGCACTTTCTAAAAGAGGATCTCTGTATGGCCAGTATGCGTATAGAAAGGTGTTCAATGTTATTACTCAATGGAGAGTCACAGGCTTTAGAGCGCAGGCTCAGTAGTTGTGGCACACGGGCTTAGTTGCTCCATGGCATGTGGGATCTTCCCAGGCCAGGGATCGAACCCATGTCCCCTGCATTGGCATGGCAGGCGGATTCTTAACCACTGTGCCACCAGGGAAGCCCTGTGGTAAGTTTTGAAAACAGGAAGTATGAGTCCTCCTACTTTGTTTTTCTTTTTCAAAATTGGGTTGTCTATTCTGGGTCCCTTGTAAGTCTTTATGAATTTTAGAATCAGCTTGTCAGTTTCAAGAAAGAAGTCAGCTGTGGATCTGGTAGTCAGTGATTTTTAATACTATATTCATTGAGTTGTACAACCATTACCACAATTAATTTTAGAACATTTTTATCACCTCAAAAAGAAACCCTGTATCCATTAACAGTGACACCTCATGTCCCCTCATCCTCCCACCTTTGACTTAGGCAAGTACTAACCTACTTTCTGCCTGTTCTGGACATTTCCTTTAAGTAGAATTATATAATATGTGGTCTTTTGTGACTGGCTTCTTTCACTTAGCATAATGTTTTAAGTGTTCATCCCTGTTGTAGCATGTAACAGTACTTAATTCCTTTTTATGGCTGAATAATACTCCATCGTGTGGATATGCCTCATTTTATTTATCTACTCATCAGTTGATGGACATTCACGTACAAGTTTTTTGTGCAGATGTATGTTGTAATTTTTTTTGGTATATAACTAGGAGTTGAATTTCTGGGTAATATGGTATAATTTTTTGAGGAACCATCAGACTTTTCCAGGCTCTACCATTTTACAATCTCATCGCAGCATATGGGGGTTCCCATATTTCTCCATCTTCCCCCAACACTTGTTATTATCTTTTTGATTATAGCCATTCTAGAGAAGTTATAATAAAACATTCTCCTGAGTGTGAGTTATTGTGGTTTTGATTTGCATTTCCCTGATGGCAGATGATGTCAAGCATCTTTTCATGTGGTTATCAGGCATTAGTATATTTTCTTTGGAGAAATGTCTATTCAGATCCATTGTCCATTTTTTAATTGGGTTATTTGCCTTTTTACTACTGAGTTATAGAAGTTCTGTATATATTCTTGTTATAAGCCCCTTATCATATATATGATTTGCAGAAGTTTTCTTCTATTCCGTAGGTTGTCTTTTCCATTGAAATGCAGTTTGCAGTTGCTTTTTTTCCTTGGTGTATTTATCTTGTATCTGCACCCTTACTGAACTCACATATTAGGAGGGTCTAGGAGGTTTTTGGATAGATTTCTTGGGATTGTCTATGGAAACCATCATGTCATTTGCAAATAGGGACAGGTTTATTTCTTCTTTCTGTATGGCTTTTATTTCCTTTTCTTGCCTTCTTGCATTGACTAGAATTTTCAGTACTGTGTTGTATAAGAGTGGTGAGAGTGGACATTGTTGTTCTCAATAATAGGGGCAATGCATTGTTCATTTTTTCTTTCAGCATTAGGTGTAATGATGTTTGCTGTATTTTTTTTATAGTTGCTTGTTATCTAATTGAGGAAGTTCCCCTGTATTCCCTTTTTTTTTTTTTCTGAGAGTTTTACTCATAAACAGGATTGTTTTTTATCAGATAATTTTTTCTGTATAGATTGGTATGATCCTGTGAATATGTATTTTATCAGTTTGTTAATATTGTGGGTTACATTGATTCTTGAATATTCAACTAAGGATTTTTGTGCCTACATTCATGTATTGGTCTATAGTTTTTTTCTTTTGTACTGTCTTTTCCTGGGTTTTGCATCAGGGAAGTACTAGCTTCATAAAGTAAATTGGGAAGTGCTCCTTATTCTTGTATTTACCAGAAGAGATTGTGTTAATTTTTCTTTAAACATTTGGTAGAATTCTCTCATCAAACAATCTTAGCCAGGAGATTTCTTTTTCATGAGGTTTTAAATTACGAGTTTAATTTCCTTAATAGTCACAGGACTATTCAGATTATCTATTTCATTTTGGGTGAGTTGTGTGCTTTCGAGGAATTGGTCCATTGACACACGAAGCAGGGCTCCTCACTGCTGCTGGGCAGGGGTGGAAGTTTCAGCTCCTCTCTAGGCCTTCACTGATACTACTATGCCTTCTTGCTGTTCTCCACATGTACTGACACCTGTACTGACACCACTGGGAGGGGATGGCCTTCTTACCCCTGGAGGGCAGAGAAAGTCCTGACTCTCTACTAGGCCTTGTCTCATACCATCCTGGTGGAGATGAGAAGGGGAGCCTCCTTACTGTCATGGCAGTAGAAGTCCAGGCTCTCCAGGTGGTCTTCGTAGACACTGAGGCAGGACAAGGGGGAGTCTTACACCTACCTGGCAAGGGAAGAAAGTTCTGCCTTTGATACCATCCCTGCAGGAATAAGGGTGGGGGGTAAGGGGTGGGAGTAAGGGGGGTAACCTGTAATGTTGAGGCACAACAGTACAGCCTGGTGAGAGGGAAAGTTCAGGCTCCCTACTTGGCTTACCTAGTTGTGGGTGGGGATGAGCCACAGTTTTTCCTGTGGTTTTTGGCTGGAGTGCCAGTGGTTATTGTCTGCAAGTCTTCTGTTTTGCTCTGCTGCTCTTTTCTTGGTTTTCTGAAAGAGCAGGAACTTTTTTGTCAGCCCCCATTGGTATTCCTGGATTACTGGCTGCTTCAGCTTTGTGTCCACGTGATATATATGAGGCAAAAGGAAAACCCAGAGAACTCACTACCATGCTGTTCAGCGGGTCCCAAGGTGCCTCCCTAGCTAGTGTGCCTTCTCTCCATGCTCAGAGTCTTTTATTTTTTTTTTTAATTATTTATTTGGCTGCTCGGGTCTTAGTTGTGGCACGCGGGATCTTTGATCTTCGTTGTGGCAGGCAGGTTTTTCAGTTGTGGCATGTGGGATCTTTAGTTGCGGCATGTGAACTCGTTGTTGCGGCATGCATGTGGGATCTAGTTTCCTGACCGGGAATCGAACCTGGGCCCCGTACATTGGGAGTGTGGAGCCTTAGCCCCTGGACCGCTGGGGAAGTCCCACCTTCAGAGTCTTTTGTTTGTTTCATATATGATGTCCAGGGTTTTTAGTTGCACTTAGCTGGAGCAGTAGGAGCAGTACATCTACTTGATTTTACTGGAGTGGTAGTTGGACTGGGATTGATTTTTCTTATGGAAGAAAACATAGGGTGGAAATTAAGATGCATATATTGGCCAGTTAGACACTTAAGTTAATTTTGGGTCAGTTACTTGGAAGTGACAATTTAATAACTATGTCTTTTTTCCTTCAGAGAGTAATTCTCCTTGTCATTGTTCAGTAAAACCAAACCCTCGTTAGTTTTAGATCTCTTAAGAAGCTTGACAATCCAATGAATTAATTTATTTCTGCATTTATATATAAATGCATAATAATTCTAAATTTCTGGTTTAGTATGTGAAGAAAACAATTTATTGTAGTGAAAGATTAGTTTTATGGAGGGGACTCAGTTTTTCTAATGGTTGTCAGAGATCTTGAAGCTGTGGATTTTTTTCTAAAAGAAGAAGAAGGCAGTGTGCATGGTGGTTAAGAACTATGTAAGGAAAATTTGTGAAAGTCTTGAAATGTACAAAAGGGATTACGGGGTGTTTTCATTGGAAACTAGGTGGTCTGAAGCACATTTCCTGGAGATCTAATCTATGGGATCTACAGCTTTTATTATTTTTTGATTTATTTTATAATGTTGTAAGTTGTGAATAACTCACAGCAGTGCAAATTGCTCTTGTCCTTAAGACATGCAAATGAATTTTGTTGGTTGGAGGTACTGTTGATTTCTTTTCCTCTTTTGTGGGGGAAGCAGGTTTTGGATCTGTTAAGCAAATCCATTTCACCATTCCTGATGCCTGTGTGTTTGTGTTCTTTGGATCCACTTTTGAACCAGATGAAACATCTTATTTATTCCATAATTAATTAATGAGTTACATAAAATCATAAACAGGTGTTCATTTTATATTTGTATGGGAGACACAGTGTTATCTTTTTGTTTGTTTGAATTATCCTTTTAACAGCTTGAACTGTGATGTGCTTGAATCCCACTGTAGCACTTACTGTCATTGTGATTTTCTGTAATACTTACTACAGCTAGGTAGGTTCTGGTTTTCTCATCCTTGTTTTATAGATAAAGAAAAGGAAGCCTTTAAGAAGACGTATAACTTGTCAAGAGCCGGAGGTGTTAGAGAACCCAGTGCTTTCTGACTTTTAACCCTTTATGCTCAGCCGACTTCCTTCCTTGCTTGAAATGTTACTGTCTCCCCCAAATCTGGCAACTGTGGACTAAGGAGTACTTTTGCTAGAATACACTTCTATCACATCATTTTTGAGCTTAAGAACTTTCAGCTCTAGATTATTGCAGGATAAAACCCACACTTCTTAGGCAGCCATTCAAGGCTCACCACAGTCCGTCAAGCCCGAACTAACAATAATACTGTCCCAAACTTTATATAGAAGCAAAGCAAACGAACACCTATTGCGTTTCTTGGATGGGCCACCACTCAATGTGTATCTCCAGTGAACTGCACTGGAGATGGAAGACATACCTTCCAGTTCCTTATAAACTATAACTGGGAAGTCAGAATATATTAAAAGACTGTCAGTATAAAAATAGCACATGCTGATCAATGAGCAGTATAGATACTGAAATGCTTTTGGAGTTCAAAAAAGCAGCAGCTTCATGGAGCAGATGTATTTGGAGCTTGGTCTTACCAAGATGGTAGGATTTTGATAATTTTCACATCTGGGGAGAGGACGCTTGTAGTGAGGAAGCTCATGAGTGAAAGGAATGGAGGAGGTTGTTGGACATGTATGGAAAGGTGGTGTTGATGGCAGTGAATAGTTTATGTGGAGGGAACCTTTTCTGAAGGCCAGGGTCTATTCCCTGTCTCAAAACATGTCTTCAAAAGCTGCAGCATAATGTTTTAACTAACTGAATTTGTGCTAGGTCTCTGTTCTTTGAAACTAGAGTTGTTTGAAATGACCCCAAAACTATTTTAGGACCTACCTAGGTGATAAAGTTGGGTGATCATGTTGGTTAACATTACTTTTAGTAATGCAACATCAGAATAAATACAGTATTTCAAGTAACGAGTCTGAAGGAGATAGCATTCTTTATATTGGGCAAGTTTTGGTAAATATGTATTTTTAAAGGTCTTCTTTTGTACCTGAACTCACTAT
This sequence comes from Neophocaena asiaeorientalis asiaeorientalis, assembly GCF_003031525.2. Taxonomy (NCBI): domain Eukaryota; kingdom Metazoa; phylum Chordata; class Mammalia; order Artiodactyla; family Phocoenidae; genus Neophocaena; species Neophocaena asiaeorientalis. Next base: position 1,644,944 of record NW_020175666.1, read on the forward strand.
GTCATTTTATACTCAGTCTCCTGTATTCTGTAGAGTTTGAATCATTCCTGACTCGCTAAAGCATAACAGTTTTTTTGTCATCTGGGCTCCCACTTAAAAACAAAACAAGGGACTTTCCTGGTGGTCCAGTGGTTAAGACTCCATGCTCCCAATGCAGGGGGCTTGGGTTCAATCCCTGGTCAGGGAACTAGATCCTGCGTGCCTCAACTAAGAGCCCGCATGCCGCAATGAAGATCCTGAGTGCCGCAACTAAGATCTGGCGCAGCCAAATAAATAAATAAATATTAAAAAAAAAAAAAGGAACATTACATCAATGAATTAAAAAAAACAAAACAAAACAAAACTTTAATTTTTATCGTGATTTTGTAAATAACATGCATTTTGGAAAATAAAAAATGTATAAAGAACAGTTCAAAATCACGTTACTGAGGTAATTAGTCACCCTTGTTTATTAATATTGCACTGCTTTTGTTTATATAGTTGCATATACAATTTTGTAGTTGTACTCTTTTCAGTTAATTTTGTAAGGATTTTCCCATGTCATAAGAGTTTTTGGAAAATATAGCTTCTATTAATATGTAAACATATTACAATTATATATGTTTGTTATTTTATTTTTTCCCTTTAAGTAAAAACAGAATAATTTACTATATTTTAAGTGCTTTTTTCACTTAATGCATCATGGCTAGCTTTCTAAATGAGCTTATATTGTTGTATTTCATTTTTCACTGGCTACATTGAATTCCATTGTAGACATATACCATCATTTAGCTATTTCTATATTGATGGACATTTATACTATTTCTAATTTTCACATACAAGTAGAATTTCAGTGAGCATGTGAATTTTTATTTATTTATTTAATTGAAATATCATTGTTTACAGTATTAGTTTCAGATGTACAACATAGTGATTCAATACTTTTATAGATTATATGCCATTTAAAGTTGCTATAGGGACTTCCCTGGTGGTCCAGTGGTTAAGACTCTGTGCTTCCACTGCAGGGGGCATGGGTTCAATCCCTGGTCAGGGAACTAAGATCCTACATGCCATGCAGCGTGGCCAAAAATAAATGAAGAAAGAAAGGAAGGGAGGGAGGGAAGGAAGGAGGCGGGAGGGAGGGAGGGAGGAAGGAAGGAAGTTAGGAAGTTATTATAAAATACTGGCTCTATTCCCTGTGCTGTACAATATATCCTTGTAGCTTATTTATTTTATACACAATAGTTTATATCTCTTAATCCCCTACTCCTATCTTGCCCCACCTCCCTTCCCTCTCCCCACTGGTAATCAGTAGTGTGTTCTCTACATCTGTAAGTTTGTTTCTGTTTTGTTATATTCATTCATTTCACTTTTTAGATTCCACATGTAAGTGATAACATACAGTATTTATCTTTCTCTGACTTATTTCACTAAGCATAATACCCTCCAGGTCCATCCATGTTGTTGCAAATGGCAAAATTTCATTCTTTTTTTAGGGCTGAGCAATACTCCATTTTATATATTATATATATATATATATATATGAAAAATATAAACCACATCTTCCTTATCCATTCATCTGTTGATGGACACTTAGATTGCTTCTATATCTTAGCTATTGTGTATAATACTGCACTAAACATAGGGGTGCATATATCTATTCAAATCAGTGGTTTTGTTTTTTTTTTCTCAGGTAAATACCCAGGAGTGAAATTGCTGGATTGGATTGTATTTCTACTTTTCGTTTTTTGAGGAACCTCCATACTGTTTTCTGTAGTGGCTGCACCAGTTTGCATTCCCACTAGCAGTGTACTATGTTTCCCTTTTCTCTGCATCCTTGCCAACATTTGTTATTTGTGTTCTTTTTGATGATAATCATTCTGACAGGTGTGACGTGATATCTCATTGTGGTTTTGACTTGCATTTCTCTGATGATTAACCATGTTGAGTACCTTTTCAGGTGCTTGTTGACCATCTGTGTGTCTTCTTTGGAAAAATGTCTGTTTAGGTCTTCTGCCCATTTTTTAATCGGGTTGTTTGTTTTTTGCTATTGAGTTTTATGAGCTGTTTATATATTTGGATATTAACCCCTTATCAGTCATATCACTTGCGAATATTTTCTCCCATTCAGTAGGTTGTCTTTTTGTTTTGTTGGTGTTTTTTTGTGTGCAAAAGCTTTTAAGTTTAATTAGGTCCCTTTTGTTTATTTTTGCTTTTGTTTCCTTTGCTTGAGGAGACAGATCCAAAAAAATGTTGCTATGATTTAGGTCAGAGTGTTCTGCCTGTTTTCTTCTGGGCGTTTTATGGTTTGCAGTCTTAACGTTTAGTTTTTTAATCCGTTTTGAGTTTATTTTTGTATGTGGTGTGAGAAAATGTTGCAATTTCATTCTTTTACATGTAGCTATCCAGTTTTCTGAGCATCACTTATTGAAGAGACTGTCTCTTCCCCATTGTATAGTCTTGCTTCCTTTGTTGTAGATTAATTGACTGTAATTTTTTTGGTTTATTTCTGGGCTTTCTATTCTGTTCTATTGATCTATATTTCTGTTTAAACCACTGCACCGCCAGGGAAGCCCTGATTACTGTAGTTTTGTAGTATAGTCTGAAGTCAGGGCGCCTCATTCTTCCAGTTCCGTTTTTCTTTCTCAAGGTTGCTTTGGCCAGTGGGCATTTTTATACGTAAGTTTTTCCCCTCGCTTTGATGAGTATTTTTGTAGGATAGATGATTAGAAGAAGAATTATTGGGTACAAATCGATTTGCCTTTTAAATCTTGTCAGCTATGCTGAATTGCTTTTTAAAAGGTCTCTATCAGTTTATATTCTCAGTAATAGTATGTTTAAGAGTCCCTGTGTCCCCATACCCTCACTTTTGCTAGGTATTGGGGTGGCCAAAAACTTCGTTTGGGTTTTTCCATAAGATGTTACAGAAAAACCCGAACGAACTTTTTGGCCAACCCAATATTATCCTTGTCAAATATGGAAGGGTAGTAGTTGGAAACATGACATCACATTGCTTTAATTTGATTTCTTTGTTTTTTAGTGTTTCGTATGTGACTGTTTTCTTTGCTCATTTTTTCTATTGCTATATTCTAATTTTTAATGCTTTCATATTTTACATATAACTCTTTAATTCATCTTGAATTTTGATTTTATGGAATGAAAACTGCTTGATTCTGAAGGAGTTCAAGGGCTGGTGGGCCTTAAAATTATGTGTTGGAAAAATTCAGACAATAAAAATAATTTTTGCTGCTTTTGGAAAGTAGTCCATTTCAAATTCATTTAAAAACTTAGTTTATTATTACCCAATTCTATAATGTTTGTTGGGGAAATAAGAAAATCCTGCCAACAAAAAGACCCCTCTTTACCAATGTAGAAGGGAGAAAAAACTTGATATATTGGGTATGCATGTGAGATAACATGCATGTAGATAGTTCAGGAGAGACTACAAACTTTGAGTAGAATTTCATTCATCTTTACAGTAAAATAGAGATTTAATGTTTCTTTTATATTTTTGAGAGACAAATGGATGTCCCCTGTGATAGTCTCCTTTACACCTGGTGATAGATTCCTGAGTTAATTTCAGAGGTATGTGTTTATCATTATGAGAGTCAGAAGGCCTGTGACTTTGCATTGTGAAATCTGGAGACTAAGATTACCTAATTCCTGACCAAAGGGTTTGGTGTATGTTTTTAAGGAGACACACTGTGGTAGGCTGAAAATAGCTTTCCAAAAGAGATCCAAGTCCTGATCTCTGGTAACCTTATATGGCCAAAAGGGTCTTTGCAGATGTGAATAAATTGGAGGTCTTGAGCTGGGGCAGTTAACCCTGGATTATCTGGTTGTATTCTAAATGCAATTAAATATACCCTTTTAAGAGGGAGGCAGAAGGAGATGGTACACACAGAGAAGAGGAGGAGGCAAGGTGACCCACCATGGAGGCAGAGATTAGAGTGATGTGGCCACAAGTCAAGGAATTCTGGCACCATCAGAAGCTGGAGGAGGCAAAGAATGGATTCTCCCCTAAAGCCTCTGAACGGAGTGTGGCTTGACACCTTGATTTCAGTATTGGCCTACTAATACTGTTTTCAGACTTTTTGCCTCTAGAACTGTGAAAGAGTACATTTATTACGGTGTTCTAATCTACCAAGTAATTTGTTATAGCAGCCATAGGGGGGGAAATATGTCACCTAAGGAGAGGAGAGCATTAGCTCTCTCCCCTTTATTAAACTAAGAACATTTTCATTTTATTTACCCTTATATTAATTATTGGTAATAACACTTGGCTCTTGGCTTCTCTTTGTTAATGACTATCATTTATTTGTTCCCATGATTGAGTAATAGAGGTTAAAGTTAAATAGGCTACAAAGTGACTTTAAAATAGAAAAGAAAATGTAACCTCAATGGTATTTGTAAAGTTGATGGTGATGTATTTTGACTATTTTTTTTTAGACCTGAAAAGCAGAATAATTTGTAATCATTTATATCATGAAGTTCTTTTCAGTTTTGCTTTTGGATTGCAGAGAATAAAGTCTGTTTTTCTTACTAGTGAAGCTGTGTGATAGTTACTGGGTACTTATTAACCAGTTTGAATGTTTGATACATTTTTTTTTTCTGCAATGGAAAGAATTTCAAGTTCATAGTAGCATTTTGTTAAAATTTTCCTTACTTTACAGGTTCTAATTTTTTTTCAACCAAGTAGCAGATTATACCTAATGCCATAATTGAACTTATGACTTTTTTCATTGACAAGTAATTTCTTATATTTTTGATGAACTAACCATGTGTAGATTTAGAGTTATTAGAAAATTTATTTTTCCAGAGTTTTCTGAAAAATTTATTTTCCTTGTTTTATGTCTTTTTTTAAGAAGATGATTAATCTCTTTTCCCAATTCTATGTCTCTTTGAGAATTTTTTGTTTTGTTAGAATTTTCAGGACTCTAACCACACTCATTTTAAAGGTCTGCTTTTTTAGTTTCCTAATCATGTAGTTTTATTTTCATTCATATTTCTGTCTTCCTGTTTTCTTTAATAACACTTTTATTTTAAAATCTTAAATTGACTGCTTAGTTTATGTTCTCTTAAGTATTATTATTTTAGACAATGTATATGAGTACAGCTTTGTATGAATTCCATAGCTTTTGATATGCAACATCTTTAAATTTTTTCCTTAATATTCTGTTACTGTTTTTAAACTTTGGTGGAGGGCTTATTAAAAGTATAGATGCTCTAATCCACTCTTGATATGTTAAATGAGAATCTCTGGGTGTAGGGCTTAAGCTTCTGTATTTTAAACAAGCTCCCCAGGTAATCTGAGTGCACACCAAATTTGAGAACTACAAGTCTTGTTTATCCTTTAATTTTTAAAAAATTACTGCAGCATTATTTAAGAGTTTAGAAATTTACAGTATTAGGATTCTTTGTTTTGAATTCATTATTAATTATTGGTTTTGTTGTGTTATAATCAGAAAATATGCCCTGTAAATTAATTGAGATTGCCATTGTGGCTTAACAGACAACTGAGTTTTGTAAATAATCTCCACTATGGATACTTGAAAAAAAAGTTAGGCTATGACATTTGGTTTCTATTAATTAAAAAAAAAATTGAGATGAAATTCACAAATCATAAAATTAACCATTTTAAAGTGAATAAATCAGTGGCATTTAGTACATTCACGTTGTTGTGCCACTGCTTCCTCTGTCTAGTTCCAAAACACTTCATCACCCCAAAAGGAAACCCTGTTACTACCTTTTTCTCCCCAGTCCCTGGCAACCACCAATCAGCTGTCTGTCTCTATGAGTTACCTTTTCTGGATATTTTATATAAATATGTATATAAGTATATATATAAATATGTGACCTTTTGTGTCTTGCTTCTTTTACTTAGCATACTGTTATCAAGGTTCATCCATGTTGTAGTACGTATCAGTACTTCATTGCTTTTGTTAAAAATTTTATTTATTTATTTTTGGCTGTGTTGGGTCTTCGTTTCTGTGGGAGGGCTTTCTCTAGTTGCGGCAAGCGGGGGCTACTCTTTGTCGCTGTGTGTGGCTTCTCATTGTCCTGGCTTCTCTTGCTGTGGAGCATGGGCTCTAGACGCGCAGGCCCAGTAGTTGTGGCTCACGGGCTTAGTTGCTCTGCAGTATGTGGGATCTTGCCAGACCAGGGCTTGAACCCGTGTCCCCTGCATTGGCAGGCAGATTCTTAACCACTGCACCACCAGGGAAGCCACCCCCTGTTTTTTTTCTTCATTCCTTTTTAAGGCTGAGTAATATTCCCTTGTATGTATATATAATACTACAGTTTGTTTACCCATTCATCCATTGAAGGGCATTTAGGTAGTTTCTACCTTTTGGCTATGGTAAATAGAGCTGTTATAAAAATTAGTGAACAAGTATTTGCGTACCTAGCTCCAGTTCTTCTAGGTATATACCTAGGAGTGAAAATGCTGGGTAATAAAGTAAATCTATGTTTAACTTTTTGAGGAATTGCCAACCTGTTTTCCCAGAGCAGCTGCACCATATTACATTCTCATCAGCAGTGTATGAGGCTTCCAGATTTTCTGCATCTTCACCAATACTTGTTATTTCCCACTTTTTAAATTATAGCCATTCTTGTTGGGTATGTAGTGGTATCTCATTGTGGTGTTGATTTGTGTTTCCCTAATGATAATGACATTGAGCAGTTTTTCACGTGCTTATTGACTGTATATCTTTGGAGAAATGTCTGTTTAAGTCCTTTGCTCACTTGAAAAAGCTGTTTGTCTTTTGTTGTTGAGTTGTAAGAGTTCTTTAATATTCTGGATACTAGACCCTTGATTTGCAAAAGTTTTCTCCCATTATGTGGGTTGTTTTTTCACTTTCTTGATAGTGTTATTTGATGTACAGAAGTTTTAAATTTTGATCAAGTCCAACTCATTTTGTTTTTTGTCTTTTGTTGTGGTTTTAGTGTCATATCTAAGGATCCATTGCCAAATCTAAGGTTGTGAAGATTTACCCATATGTTTTCTTCGAAGAGTTTTATAGTTTCAGCTCTTACATTTAGGTCATTGATCCTTTTTGAGTTAATTTTTGTCTGTGGTATAATACAGAGGTCAGTTCATTCTTTTGCATATGGATATCCAGCTGTTCTAGTACCATTTGTTTCAGACTATTCTTTCCCCATTGAATGGTCTTGGCACCCTTGTCAAAAATCAGTTGGCCATAGATGTATGGGTATATTTCTGTATGGGTATATTTCTGGACTCTCACTTTTATTCCATTGATCTCCATGTCTTTTCTTATGCCAGTACCATACTGTTTTGATTATTATAAGCTTTGTGGTAAGTTTTGAAGTTGGGAAGTGTGAGTCTTCCAACTTTGTTCTTTTTTATTACTGTTTGGCTACTTGGGACTCCTTGAAATTCCATATGAATTTGAGGATCAGCTTTTCCATTTCTGCAAAACAGGCTGTTGGAATTTCAAAAGAGATTGCATTAAATCTGTAGTTTATTTTAGGGGGACAACTTTCATTCTTTCACCATTGAGTATGATGTTAGCTGTAGGTTTTCTTTTAAGTGCCCTTATTTTTCTTTTAAATCTTTAAACATTTTCTAAATGGAGTTAAAATTGCTCAACTTTAAATAGACTAATTTAAAATTTTTTTGCCAGTTTATGGGAAGTTGTCTCAAAATTGAGAACAGAAGAAATTTTTGTACGGTAATAATTTGGTCCTTACGTGGTCAGGAATATACAGAAAGCGTTTATGGAAAAGGGGAGAAAAGGACACAGGACCTTCAGAGCTTATTGAATACAGGGTTTTACTCCCTGAACTGTTGCAGTTGACAATCGCATCTACTTCTAAGGCTTCACTTTTTAATATTGGCTTGCAGGAAAACAAACTTTCCCCAGATTGAGCCTTTTAAAATTAAAAATGCTTTTTAATGTGTTAATTTCTTTCTTGGTTTGTAATAACTGTTTATAAATATCAGTAACTTGGTTTTTCTGAGGCCTTTTCTGAGGAGGAAAGAACCATGGACCAATGGCTGCACCAGAAGTTGCTCAGAAGAATGGAAACTCATTTTCTTAGACAAATGGAAATGCCCCCAGAGCCAGAGTGCACGCTAATCTTGCATTTGGTGAACTGTCTTATCACTTGTCTCCCTTATAGTTACTTTAGTGGCAGATATGCCAGATATTCTTGATGGACCAGGTCTTAGAAATATATTGCAGAGAGACAGGAGGTGGTTACCTTTCCTACTCATTTAAGTTATTTTCAGTTTTCGTAAACATTTTTGGGAAAAATATCCAAGAGCCCTGTTAGAATAATTTTGCTTCTTTGAGTCTTGCCAGCATTCCTCCCTCCCCCTCAACCTTGCCCCCCATATTGTAACAGAATCTTTTGTGCCATGTTTAGCTAATGCATTGAGACTTTTAAGTCACAGAGGTAAGGAAAAATCAGCTGTGGATCAGTGTGTTGCCTAAAACTTTTTGCATTAAACAAACCATAATTATGCCTTTCTCTCCATCCTCTCTGGAGTTTAAAAAATAGTGTAAAGATTTGTTGTCTCTGAATATAGTTGATATTTGTGTATAGTATATCTGTGGCCTCACCAGTCAATGGAGAGCAGATGTTTTCTCTTGGGAAATAGTTTTCCTGGAATAGATATTTCTGATTGCTAATTTGTTATATACATGTATACATATGTTTATTTATTTCTGAGACAGTCCTGAACAAGGGCAGGATATGTGTGTGTGTGTGTGTGTGTGTGTGTGTGTGTGTGTGTGTGTGTCTGAGTCATCTTTCTCCAGAGAAAGAGAACCAGTAGGATATAGAGATATTTATACATATCTCTACCTTAAATATTAAAAATTTAAGTTTGGGCAGAAGACCTAAATAGACATTTCCCAAAGAAGATATACAGACTGCCAACAAACACATGAAAGAATGCTCAACATCATTAATCATTAGAGAAATGCAAATCAAAACTACAATGAGATATCATCTCACACCAGTCAGAATGGCCATCATCAAAACATCTAGAAACAATAAATGTTGGAGAGGGTGTGGAGAAAAGGGAACACTCTTGCACTGCTGGTGGGAATGTGAATTGGTTCAGCCACTATGGAGAACAGTATGGAGGTTCCTTAAAAAACTACAAATAGAATTACCATATGACCCAGCAATCCCACTACTGGGCATATATCCTGAGAAAACCATAATTCAAAAAGAGGCATGTACCACAATGTTCGTTGCAGCTCTATTTACAATAGCCAGGAGATGGAAACAACCTGAGTGTCCATCATCGGATGAATGGATAAAGAAGATGTGGCACATATACACAATGGAATATTACTCAGCCATAAAAAGAAACGAAATTGAGCTATTTGTAATGAGATGGATAGACCTAGAGTCTGTCATACAGAGTGAAGTAAGTCAGAAAGAAAAAGACAAATACCGTATGCTAACACATATATATGGAATTTAAGGGAAAAAAATGTCATGAAGAACCTAGGGGTAAGATAGGAATAAAGACGCAGACCTACTGGAGAACGGACTTGAGGATATGGGGAGGGGGAAGGGTGAGTTTTGACAGGGCGAGAGAGAGTCATGGACATATACACACTAACAAACGTAGTAAGGTAGATAGCTGGGGGGAAGCAGCCGCAAGGCACAGGGATATTAGCTCGGTGCTTTGTGACAGCCTGGAAGGGTGGGATGGGGAGAGTGGGAGGGAGGGAGACGCAAGAGGGAAGACATATGGGAACATATGTATATGTATAGCTGATTCACTTTGTTATAAAGCAGAAACTAACACACCATTGTAAAGCAATTATACTCCAATAAAGATGTAAAAAAATTTGAGTTTATTTAAAATTTATACGTTTCTTTTTAATACATTCATATATATGTATGTATGTATCTATATGTTTAATATGTAACATACTTAATATACATTACATAATATTCCATTCAAATGCTAATCTTATCCTGAAACACCCTCACCGACACATCCAGAAATAATGTTTAATTTGGGTACTCCATGGCCAGTCCATTTGACATATAAAAGTAGCCATCACAGTGTGCCTCTTACTAGTAAAAGGAATTGAAGTCTATTATGATCCTTTTTATTTTAGTTAGTGTCTTTGGGATAAAGAGAGTGGGTAGAGGGAGAAGAAGCTTAGACGCCACCTAGTTCTCCTGATGTGGGTCACTTGCATCTGGAGCATCTTGTTTGACTCTGTTATCAGTATGTTTCTCATCCTTTACTTCTCTTTATAATTCTCCATGATTATACTCTTGATAATTTATGAAGCTGAACACAGACTTTTGTATTGATTTCTTCTAAAATGAGATAAAAATATACCTAATTTTATGGATGGGAGGTGAACATGGATACGTGCAAAGGGATGGCAAAATTTGAGGATCTTTTATAGAACAGACTACCAAACTTATGTTTTCATCTTCTGCCATGAATTCTGCCATTGAATTGGCCATTATCCTTAGCTGTTTGAACTTCTTAAAGGGGGTCACTGGATGGATAGTGGAGATGAGTGGCAACAGCTTGTTGTGGCTGCTATTCCTTGGCTTCACCGTTATCCACAGTCTGAATATGGGCTTTGCGGTTCTGAAACCTGATTTTCTTGCTTCATCCGGTGCTCATGACTTCATTCATGCCAACACAATTCACCAGGATTGATTTTTCAGAAGGCAAAGTTCTGTTTATTAATATACATGGGGAGATGGACCTTTCCAGTCTGATTCATACTCACTGTTGGAGTGTCATTTTGTGTTGATAATCTAAGTGCTGAACAACATCTAAGTACTGAATGGTGTCTTATCAGTGGTAAGACAGTTGACTAGTTACTCATTAAACGATAATATAATGACTTACAGAAATATAAAAATAAATGTGTTAAGGATTTTATTTAATTCATAATCAATGAGAGAACCGGGCGAATGGTATATAACTGGTTCAGGGGAAAGTGAAAAAAGTCCCACAAATTTGTATGGAGTAAAGGAATGTTGAAATGGATTGCAAACGGAGACAAAAGCGGTCTGTGGGGGAGGGGGAGCCGATGAGCAGTGAGCGAAGTCGGATGAACCCTCTTCCTGACACGATGACTCTGCATGTCTCTCAGTTACCTACAGTTTATAGATTTGTAAAATTTCACATAGCGGTGCAGTATGATGAGGTGGAAGGGTGTGCTATAAACAGTGCCTAGTTTTCCATGTTTTTTTCCTCTACGTGAGTGGGAGTTAGAGGATATTCCAGGACTGTTCTTCTGGATCCTCTTGGAGCCTGGTAAACCTTTACAGTGGTACCATCACTCTGTTAATTAATGTGGACATATTAAAATAATCTGGTTTTGTAGTGGGAAGCAGCCGCATAACACAGGGAGATCAGCTCGGTGCTTTGTGACCACCTAGAGGGGTGGGATAGGGAGGGTGGGGGGGAGACGCAAGAGGGAGGAGATATGGGGATATATGTATATGTATAGCTGATTCACTTTGTTATACAGCAGAAACTAACACCATTGTAAAGCAATTATACGCCAATAAAGTTGTTAAAAAAATAATTTGGTTTTGGATCATTTAAATAATTGGTTATATACAGATCCAGGTTTGAACTTTTTTATAGAAGTTGCTAATTTTCTCTCAGGCACTGGATCTTTTTATGGAAAGCTGGAGGTAACTTGGAGTATGGCTGCAAGGAGCAATAATAAATCATGCTGGTTTTGTATGCTTTTCTCTTATAAATATGTAAATATTGAAATTGCTTAAAAATTTTGGGAGCCCTTATTGTGGTGTTGGAAAGAGCCTAAGATTTATAATAATCTGAATTACTTACCCTTATACATATACAAGGATGTGTAAACTATGATTTTATAATCTAACTTCCTTTTAATTCCTTCTGAACATTTTAAAGTATGTTTAAACAAAATAATTTTAAAATTAACATACATGTTTTATACAATTGGGTGTAGTATTTCTCTCTTAGCCAGAATAAATGTTGAGCGATTCTTTCCTTTTCATGACAGATGACTTTTCCTAATATTGTGATGCCCTCTAGTGAATTCAGCCTTTCAGATAAGAAGTTATGAGAGGCAGTAATCAGTACAATGAAATCTTCAGAGGGAACATTCTAGTAATTAGAACTGTTTTTATATGTCTTGTTGAGAAGGCAAGTTTCTGTTCTAGGAAGTGTTTAAGCAAAGATTTGATAATCTCCCGCGAGTCTTATTGTTGAATTAAGTGAAATTGTTCCAGATGACTTCTAAAATCTTCAGCTTCAAGGTTCTAGATTTCATGACTTAACTAGTTTTCAGTTACTGAATACTGAGCATCCACAGTGTTTAGCACTGTCCTGAGGGTTGTGAAGGTTTCAAAGGTAGTATTAAGGCATGGATGTGACTTAAAGTAACTTTTGTCTGCATCAGTTTGGAGAAAACAATAGTAACTAACCTTTGTTGAACACTTACTCTGTTTCTGAAGCTGCTCAGAACAATTTACCTTATGTCTTTTAATCCTCACAATCATGAGGTAGGTGCCATCTTTAGTTCTGTTTTACGAGTGTAGAAACTGAGACCCAGAGGGGTTAAATAATTTGTTCAAACTCATGCAGTAAGTGGTGGAACCAGGACCAGCTTGTATAAAATAATAGTGAATAGGTGAAGGTAATTTTTTTAAAAAATTTATTATTTATTTATTTTTGGCAGTGTTGGGTTTTCGTTGCTGCGCACGGGCCTTCTCCAGTTGCGGCGAGCGGGGGGGGGGCACTCTTCGTTTCGATGTACAGGCCTCTCATCGTGAAGCACGGGCTCTAGGTGCACGGGCTTCAGTAGTTGTAGCACATGGGCTCAGTAGTTGTGGCTTGCGGGCTCTACAGCGCAGGCTCAGTAGTTGTGGTGCACAGGCCCAGTTGCTTCACAGCATGTGGGATCTTCTGGGACCAGGGCTCGAACCCGTGTCCCCTGCATTGGCAGGCGGACTCTCAACCATTGCGCCACCAGGGAAGTCCGGTAATTTTTAATTGTTTATAGGTCGACAGGTTGTCTATTGGTTGTCTATTTCAAGCTAGCTCAGATTACTTTTGGATACATTATGTTTTCATTGCTACACTTAAGTGTGTGGTTTCATATTCATTTCATTCAGAAAGTGGTAGTTTACTAATTTGGACCTAAATGTTTTAGTCCATTAACAATTTTTTGTCCATAAGATACTTTTGCTTTGTTTCTTAAAGATTTATTATTTATTTATTTAATTTATTTTTGGCTGTGTCAAGTGTTAGTTGTGGCACGAGGGATCTTGTTGCGGTGTGCGGGCTTCTTTCTAGCTAGCTCAGATTACTTTTGGATACATTATGTTTTCATTGCTACACTTAAGTGTGTGGTTTCATATTCATTTCATTCAGAAAGTGGTAGTTTACTAATTTGGACCTAAATGTTTTAGTCCATTAACAATTTTTTGTCCATAAGATACTTTTGCTTTGTTTCTTAAAGATTTATTATTTATTTAATTTATTTTTGGCTGTGTCAAGTGTTAGTTGTGGCACGAGGGATCTTGTTGCGGTGTGCGGGCTTCTTTCTAGTTGTGGCGTGCGAGTTTTCTCCTCTCAGGTTGTGGCTCACAGGCTCCAGGACGCATGGGGTCTGTAGTTGTGGCGCGTGGGTTCCAGAGCACGTGGGCTCTGTAGTTTGCAGCACGTGGGCTCTAGCTGACACACGAGCTCAGCTGTGGTGTGTGGACTTAGTTGCCCCACGGCATGTGAAATCTTAGTTTCCTGACCAGGGATCGAACCCTCATCCCCTGCATTGGCAGGCGGATTCTTTACCACTGAACCACCAGGGAAGTCCCTGTAAGATACTTATTTCAGAGACTTATTTGACAGACAGATGATGCAGCCTCCTTACCTTCCTAGTTTACTTTCTGTAAAACATCTATTCTTTAAAGTTTAGAGAATCCGCTGCTCACTCCTATGCTTACGAATTTATTTATGACTTTTGGCTTTCTTTTGGCTTTCACAGTCATTTACCGTCTTCATTGGATCTTAATGCTACTGTAGCTCTGTCCATTTGGTTTTCATTATCTAGACCAAGTAGAAATTGATTTCTCCATTTGTTGGTAAATTAATTTTATCAGATTGGGAATGTTGGCTTTTTGATACCCTGGATTTTACCTATTTGTGGTGTACTCAGGTCGTGTTAGTCATACAGAGACAGTATAGGATTCATCTTTGATGTGATTGTTGGAAAGAGAAGGTGAGCCATAGAATATATTATGTTGAGATATAAAAGGTAGATTTTTCATGTTTCTGGAAACTTGTCTGGTGTCCATTTATGAAACTCTTTGCTCCAAATCATTTGTTCCTCATTTGTATTTAATACGTTACAGATTAATGGTGACCTTAATGGCCTGACTACTCCATAGGCTCCATCTCTCCCTTACTTCAGTTCTGTGTTTACCTAAAGACTTGTTATCAATGTGCCTCTTTCTTTATTTTTCCATTTAGGGTTCTAAGTGAGAAATAAGAGAGAATGTGAGAAGGAACAAAATAGCAGCTTTCTTAATGGAAGGGGAGATAAAGTGCCCAGCCTAGGATTTTAAAAAGTCTAGAAGGATTGAGCAGGGCTCTAGAGAAGACTGTTTCAGTGAAAGTAGGAGCTTAGAAAAATCCCATGTGACTCCATGTGCCTTTTGGCACATCGTAAAAATAGAATAATTACTTTTTAGGGTTTCTTGAGATTTTGTGATCCTCCCCCACCCCGCCAATTTGTTTCTCCTGTTTCTCTTTGTCTTTCTCCTCCTAGAGTTTTTTTCTAGCAGTGAAAATCTCAAAGAGTTATATCAGGGGATGGGAATTATGGGATAAGTTGTGGTCTTGCATTCTGTGTGGCCCAGAATCTGGGAACATAAAGTGAAGCGTTTTGGTGAGAGATTTAAAAAAATGGGTATAAGCTGGTCACATTTGGAAGACAGGGAGGTAAGAGAGGGTCTCCTACAGTTTATAAGAGTTAATACAACAGATTGGGGTATTAAAATACAGTTTTATAAATCATTGTTCCAAGTTAGGTGTTTATTCATAGTGGTTAAAGACTGTGTTGTTATTAGTGCTATTTTTCAGGCATATATGAGTGAAGCTGGCTTTTTGTAGGCTGACCTGAAAACCTGATCACTTATGTATCATACAATTTCTTTGGGAAAATGCATTGTGAATTCCAAGCAGCTGACTTGCCGCAAGGTTTTGGCATGCTACCTGCTCATAATTTGGGACTCTTGTCTCTGTCCATATTTTGATAGAATTCCCACCTTGGGGCATTTCTAATCTGTGAACCAAAATTTTATTTGACTGTAAATTAGATAAACCTCTGTGGCATAGAGATATGTATGAAAATAGATTGCTTTTACCCCAAACATCTTAATCTTATTGAACGCCGTAAGTTAAGGAAAATTACATTCATTTTAGAAGTTTATAATGAAGTAACTTTGATAATTAGAAACTACAATAACATTTGGCAATGCAAAGTGATGGAAAGTAGTGGATTTAGGATATGTTTTGGAAATAACAGTTGACAGGTCTGTCGCTAATGTTTTTGGATTTGGGGGGTTAGGGAAAGGAAAGAATGAACGATGACTCCTAGGTTTCTTGGTAGAGAATCTTGGTGGTTGCTGATACCGTTTACAGAGATGGGAGAAAAACAAGGGCTGAGTGGCGAGTAGAGGAATGGGGAAGAATAATCATGACATTTATTCTGAATGTGTTCAGTTTGATAGAACTGTTAGACACCCAAGTGTCAGGTAATCAGCTGAATCTGTGAGTTGAGCTCAGAGGAGAAGATTGTGTTGGAGATATATTTTGGAAAGGTCAGCGTGAGGATAATGTAGAGGAAGTGGGGAGGAGGAAAAGGATAGAAGACAACCAATATCTGAGTGATAGGAAGCCCCAGCATTTAGCGGTCTAGTAGAGGAGGAGGAGCCACAAGGAGACCCTGAGACAGGGAGCAATGAGGTCAGAAGAAAACCCGGAAAAGTGGTGTCACAAGAGCCAAGAGAGGCAAGCATTTCAAGGAGGAAGTGGCCATTCATGTGGAATGCTGCCAAGAGGTGGAGTAAAGTGAGGACAGAGGAGTGGCCATTGGATTCGGCAGTGTGAAAATAGACTTTTTTGCTGATGTGGTTTCACTGGAGTGTTAGAGGCAACAAGCCAGACTGTAGTTGACTGAAGAGGGAGTGGGAAGTGAGGGACTGTGTGTCATTATGATACATTTCTCTATTGGGTAGATGTTCACTTAATGTTCAAAACCCATTCAGTAAGCTTGGAGGTTTGCATTATCCATAAGTGGCTGTAGGAAGTTAGCATTGGCCTTTGCCTCCCAGTCATTTTTCTTTGGTTAGCATTTGATTGTTAATTTAAAAGGTTCTGAATTTCATAGGTGGCTTCCATTTAAGAGTAAAATTGGATGTTCAATCTGTGTTAACTTCTAGAGTTAATATTATATTAAGTTAAAACTTAGAGTATTTACCTTTTCAGGAAAGTAATTATAAGCCTTGAAAATTATGCCAGGACTGTTTCATCTTGAAACACTTAGAAATTCATTTTGGTTCTTTGTAATTACAGTGTTTCAGTAAGCAACATCTAAACAGGGATTGCATTTGGCAGTTATGTACATGTTCTTGTTCTAAACTAAGCACTGTTTCTGTGGTTTAGATTTTTCCTTTATAAATAGAATTTTAATCAGTGTAGCTTAAATTTTTTCCAGACATGTTATAATTAGCACCGGCTACAACTTAACCCTAAAATGTGCATAATGAACTTAATAATATTTTATAAGTACTCCTATTAAATGAAAGTACACAGGAATTATTTGAATATTTAGAAAATTCTCTGGTTTATGTTTTTCTGTTACAGTGTGGAAAGCAAATATGGCTACTTAAAAAGAAGTTGATACATTACCTGCTCGGTCTATCACTGGGAATGATGTTACTTACATTTTGGAGTCAAATTATATTTTGGTGTCACATGGTCTTATATATCATGATAGCTCATTCATATATTCTTCTGAGTATACTATGTATTAATGCAGTCACTGGCAGAAAAAGTATTATTGTAGGATGTACTTGCCAAGTGCGATTGGTCTGCCAGTTCAGGCCCACTGCACTGATCAACACATGGACCTCTTAAGAATTCTAACGACAAGCAATTTGGTTTATAGGAAGTTGTTTGGAAAGTTGTTAAGAAGCACGTCTGGGTCTCAGTTTTTTTTTTTTTTTGCGCGGGCCTCTCACTGTTGTGGCCTCTCCCGTTGCGGAGCACAGGCTCCGGACGCGCAGGCTCAGCGGCCATGGCTCACGGGCCCAGCTGCTCCGTGGCATGTGGGATCCTCCCGGACCGGGGCATGAACCCGCGTCCCCTGCATCGGCAGGCGGACTCTCAACCACTGTGCCACCACGGAAGCCCTGGGTCTCAGTTTTTTAATTTCCTAGGTTATCACAAACAAGTCTGAAAAATGATACTGCTAAGAGGACTTAGGAGACATGATGACTTAAATGTAATATGGTATCCTGGAATAGAAGGACATGAGATAAACACTAAGGAAATTTAAATATAGACTGTAGTTACTAAAAATTTGTCAATATTGGTTTATTAATTGTGACAAATGTACTCTACCAATGTAAGATGTTAATACTATGGGAAACTGGGTGTGGGGTATATGGGAATTCTATACTGTCAACACAATTTTTCTGTAAATTTAAAACTTCTGAAATAAAAGTTTATTATGGAAAAAAAAAAGAACATGTGGGATAGGAGATATTTTTGTAGCCATCATTGGAAAATACAGTCTGCCATGCTTTATGACTCTGGTTATGTAAGCTTTGTGGATCTGAGTTTCCTTATCTTTAAAATAGGGGTATAATAGAGCCTCCCTCCATAGAGCTGTTCTGAGAAGTAAATGAGGTAATGCAAGTGCCTAGCATACTGTCTGACATTGTAAGTGTTCAATAAATGCTATTAAACAGTATGATGACAACTCATTAAAAATTTTTTTTAAATGTCTGCATAAGAAAAAAAGCATATTTGTACATTTTGATTGAGTTGTAAGAAGTGTGGTCTTGCCAAACTGGACCTAATTTAGGGCCTAACCTCGTTGAACCTGAACTACTATATCATCCATCCTAAGTTGATTTTTCTACAGTTTTCTGCAGTCTCTGCCTATAGCAGTTGGAATTGACATCTTTAAAAGTGTGTTTTAAAATCAAATTGCATATTCTTAGAGAATTTGGGGATTCTCAGTTGTCTTAACTTGAATTTAAAACTAAAACCCTTAATGAATTAAAAAAAATTTTTTTTTAATAACATTTATGACTTAGAAGGGACTTTTACTGTAATCTTTTAAAATATTTATTTATTTATTTTTGGCTGCATTGGGTCTTAGTTGTGGCACGTGGGATCTTTGTTGCAGCATGTGGGCTCAGTAATTGTGGCATGTGGGTTCCAGAGCATGCGGGCTTAGTAGTTGTGGTGCGTGGGCTTAGTTGTCCTGCAGTATGTGGGATCTTAGTTCCCCGAATAGGGATTGAACCCGCATCCCCTGCATTGGAAGGCAGATTCTTAACCACTGGACTGCCAGGGAAGTCCCATGCATCTCATTTTTGACCTAATGTATATTACTCTGCTTCTGCTTGATGATCCATCATATTCTCTATAGCAGGCCCGTGTGACTCCTTAATTGGTTTAAAAACTCAAATACGGTTTCCAAGTTTGCAGATTCATTAAGGCTAATCAATAGAATGTGCTGAAGGTTCTGCAGAGATTTCCCAAAAAGGAATTCTAAAAATATAAGCACTGACAGCATGTTGGAGTAAGTAGTGTCGCTTCCCAAGCCAGTCTTTTTGAAGTGTACACATCTCATTTGGAAATAATGACTCTAGTATTTCTTTTTAACTTGAGTTACTTTATGGGACTTTCCATTGTAAATTTCTATAACTCTTAGCTTTCCCATTAACCAATATTATTGTCATTTTAAGATAGTAGCGCTAGAGGAGTATTGTAGGCAAGAGCTGTGTTGTGCAGAATAAAATCCCTAGTGCAGATCTAGTGTCTGTTTCTTTGTCCATAGCTTAGGGGAAAGCTACAGCTTGTCCATACATGCAACAAATCATAGCCATCAAATTTTAATATGACTCACACTGGTATGATCAATGTGTATAGTATGCGAATGTTTGTCTAAATGTTTAACATGTAGTAACATATCTACCAGACATTTTTTAAAAAGTGATTTCATTTTAAAATAATTAAATTGAACAGTTTATCAAATACTGTTTCAGTTTTCCAAATATGTGGTAAATTGAGTTTCAGCGAGCTGAAACTCTTTTTATTTGTATAAATAACTTTTCAGATCTTTTATCATGGTAATGGTGTGTGTGTGTTAAATTTTTAAAAAGCAGAAAATGTTTTAGAACCTGACTAATTAAATTATCCAAACATTACCAGACTGCTATATGGTAAAAGTAGTTTTTGATAATTCTACTTTAGGCAGATCTGTCACCAATGAATACTTGAACATTTTCCATGGAAAGCATTATGATAAGAGATACGTACTACTATTGGCAACTATTAACTTTAGAAATTATCAGCAGATGTTTTCCTTGCATGGTTGACTTGGTCATCCCTGAGCTGAATAATTCTAAACTGCCTGGAAAGATGCGTGGCTAACATTTACATGGTGTCTGGAACTTATTGAAACATACATCAGGTTTCCAATAAGCGGAATTTGCACCATTTTTACTTCTCTGACAGCTTTTTTCTCTCTGTTTTTAAGAAGGCATGCTGTGCTGTGTCATCATTTCAAGCCTTGCCATTAGTGGTATATAGGAGAAAAGGTAGAAAAAGTGATTTTTATAGAGCTTTGGTTCTTTTAGAGCCTTGGAATTAGCTTTCTGTCTTTGATAAGCACATACTTTCATTGGTTATAAGGAGTTCCTAAGTGTTCATTTTCTTTAGTGTTTAAATTTAACACTGCTTTATTCCAAATAAAATTCTTACTTTTATCTCAGAGTTGAATGATGGACATTTGAATTTCTCTAGTGAAAAGAGCATTTTACTTTTTATTGCTATTTTTAATGGTAACTAACATTTCCCACTCTAACTCAACCCATAGTAAATAATTAGAAAATTAGTATATTATGCCATTTTTAGATTAAAGGTAGTTATTTTAGGAGAGAAAGTTTTGGGTTAATGCTGTAGCAGATTGTTTTTTAGTTTGCTTATTTACTGCTTTCTTAAACTCCCTTTTTGAGTTTAATATTTGTCTTATATGTTACATGTTTATATAAGAGTTTGAAATTCAGTCCAGAAGAGTCAACTGTTTTTTTTCAATCTTTAGGGCACTGTATTTTGAGTGTAGTTTATAAATGTAACACATTTTGCTCACTCTTAGGTAACTCTTGTTTTTAATATTTAAATCCTAATGACTAGAACTAATAAATTGTTTTAATTTCCAAAGTAATACAGGTTTGTTAGAAAATATTAAATAATTAAAATTATATAATAAATTGGAAAGTGACAGTAAATCCCCATTGCCTACAGGACATAGACTGAATCTGTTATAGTCAGGAAAGGGCGTTATCTTAGAAAGAACCGTTGATGGCTTTAATTGCTATGTTGAAAATTAAACAATGAAATTTTAATTTTATGATATCACATTGTATGTAAGTCATAGGAAATTGAATTACAAGTATATAATAATAAAATTAATTTAGCATTATTACCAAGTTATCAACTTCTACTTATTTTTCTTACTTCATTGTAGACTGGTAGAAATTTTGATATATATTGGGATTGGTCTTTAGTTTACATTTGGGAACCATTGACCTAGCCAACCTCATCTTCTCTCACTGCTTTTAAGAATACAGCCAGACTTGTCCTCTCTCTTGGCATACTGCTTAGTTGTGACTTGCTTGTTTTTGTTCATGTGGTTCCTTCATTCTTGGTTACATTCTACTTGTCCTTCAGGGTTCATTTCAAATCCTACATGTGGCAGAGACTACTAGCTGTGTACCAAAATTTGTTCTTCTCCTACCTGAGCCTGGAGCTAGCTCTTGTTTTTCATGTGATTACATTCTAGCCACTGAATGTGAGTAGAAATGATACGCTACAGCTCTCCGTGTTTTTTTTCTCTTCTGCTGGCCAGACACATACCATAAGGTGGAACTATGGGGATGCTGAGCCGCAATGGAAGCAACTTGGGTCCCTGAGTAACTGTATGGAGGATAGTTATCCACCAACCTGAACTTTCCCCTGTTACCCCGCTACTATTACATATGCAAGAAATAAACCGTATGTTAAGCCATTACATGTTTGGTTCTGTTTGTTATCTCAGTTTCATCTATAATAACACTACTTCCTCTAGGAGGCAGTTTCTGACTGTTTCAGTTCACTTAGATTACCATTTTTTTCTCCCCCAGTTCTTTGGTACTTATTAGGTATTTGCTAATCTTTAAAATAAAGCATAGATATTGCATCTGCAATGGTGCTAAATTTAGTTAACTTCTTTTAGTTTTCTCTGGTTAGACTTTCATTCTAACGGAGAAAAATATTATAAAAATCCTGTAATTTAATAAATTAGAACAAAGATCTCACGAGCTAGTGAAATTTGTAGTAGTGAAGTCACTTCTGTTTCTCACTTCTCCCTCCCCCTTTCCCTTCTATAAACATGAAACATTTACAACAGTGTCCTGTTCTAGGCTCTGGGGGTACAGCAGTAAATAGATAAAAATTGTGCCCTCTTGGAGTTTACAGACAATCAACATGTAAAACATTTAGAATGCTAAATGTGATCAGTAACTGGGAAAAAAAAAGTGTGTTTGTGGGGGGGTGAGGGTGGGGGTGACAGGTGATATGATGCGTGAAGTGTGTGCTGCATGGGGTGGTGTAACAGGTGTAAATTGGGCGGTTAGGGAAGGCCTCTCTGTGAAAGTGACCTTTGGGCTATGACCTGAACCAGGTGAATAGAAACCATGTGGCTGGCTGGAAAAAGAGCTATTAAATAGAGAAGACCACAAGTGCTCTTCAGCCTGAGGTGAGAGTAATGAAAATGTTCTAAAATCAGTTGTGGTGCTCGTCACACTACTCTGTGAATATACTAAAAACCACTGAAAAGTACACTTTAAACGCGTGAATTTTATGGTATGTGAATTATATCTCAGTAAAGCTGTTGAAAACCATCAAGCTTTAGAGATTTTCAGCTTCACCCCAGGGAAATCCCTTTTTTTCCCTTACTTCTCTCTTTAGAAATGTTCAGGTTTGTAGTAGTTGTCATTGCCGTGAATCACATGAATTGTGTTCCAGTTAGACCAGATACTGGGAAACACAGTAATCATTACGAATACTAGTGAATTCATATCAGGTTACTTTGGCAGTAAATTAAAAAAAATTCCAACACTAAAATCCTGTCATGTATATACAGTCTTCTCAGCTTGCTGCTAAAGTAACAGTAGATTATTACGCATTTATAACTTGGGAGAGAAAAGGTGATGCTGGCTTCATACTCAGTAATGACTGATTTGGGATGGAGACTGCGCTGGCTTTGCAGCCACATCCCTCACCAACATGGCGGTTGCCTGAGAGCGTTGCCCTTAGATCATGCTTGCTTATTGTTTCCTTTTAATGGTTGATATTCAAAGCATCTTGGCTGTCTTAGGCTGCCTCCCTGGATCTTGCTTTTTCAGAATACTACCTTCCATATTTTTCTCTGGAAGTAATTTTTAGCACTCAATAAGTGTTTCCTTTGTACCACAAGTCCACCTAGATCCCACCTACCTAGGCAGCATGGATTTAGATCTGTCTTCCTAGATACTTAAAATTTTAGAGCTAGGTAGAATCTAGAGTTCAGAGTTATGTAAGTAATCTCTGCAATCTCTGCAATCTCTGTGTTAGACTCTCAATAATCCTGAATTCCATCATGTGTCTTTTTCCAGTATCATTACTATATTTCCGTAAGGAATAAATAACGCTCCTAAAGGCAGCTTCCCATTGACTCTAAGGAGATTCTTTAGACTCTATTACAGTGTTTAAAGGTATTGACTCTAAATTTGTATTTTATTAAATAAAGCATCAAATCATTTTGTCTCAATATGTAGTTACTCTTTGTCACAGGACCCGTTTTCTCTTGTACTGGAAGTTATCAAATGACTTCATTGTAGTTTGGAGTTGAACAGTTTATTTCCACTGTGATTCTAGGCCTGGCTCTGCCACTGACTCACTCTGTGACTTTGGCAAGTAGCTTAATCTGATTAAAGACAGATTTTGTATTTCAGAGGTAGATTTTATAAGCAGGATTTCCCCCCTCCAAGAGAATGGATTTTATGCAGAGCTTACAACTCAAAAGGTGTGAGTAAAAGAAAAGCCAATGAATGTAGTGTTACCTTTTTTACTTTCCTAGACCTCGTGGGAAGGAAAGGAAGGGGTTTCCACTCCACGAAGAAGTGGAGTTTCACAGCTTCTTACCACACAGGCAAGGTGCAGTGGGGAAGGAGCCCAGTTCTGTGTCATGTGGTCAAGGAAGAAAGGGTGATTGTGCCTGCAGGTCTTTTGTAACATGGGTCAGGGAGTGCACTGTGGCCTCAGCCTGGCCTGAAGAGAGCCAGTCAGGGCTCTGAGGGCTGCTTGTGTGAAAGAAACCTGCCGTTACTCTTAGAACGAAAAAGTTGGTCACACTCTTACCTTTCAGATGAAGCATTTGTATCTTAATTTAAACAGGTGCATCTTAATCTAGCTACATCAGCCTGCTTAGTAAATAATAAATATTTACTAAGTATGTACTATGCACCAATTGCTGCTCCAACCACTTTCCATGTATTAACTCATCAGATTTTCACAACAGCTCCTTTACCTGCTATTGACCTGACTTGGTACTGCTATTACCCCTGTTTTTAAAATCGAGGAAGTTACAGGTTGGAAGTTCACAATTATTAAGTGGCAGAGCTGGGATTCAAACCCATAGCCTGTCTGAGCACAGGCTTCGGTTTAATTAGGGACAAGCCTGATGTTAAAAGGAGTAAGTTTCATTGTAGAGGTCTAGGACTCAAAAAGGAGACTTTCCTGGGAGCCCCTACAGATACCAGTGAATTACTTCTCTGAGTTTCTTTATCTGTAAAATAGTTTTAAGAAATTAGGCCTTTGAAGTGCTTCCTGTTGGAGAAGTCTTAAGGTTTTGAACACAAATTATAATACCTAAATACTTCTTTTCAGTAAATTTAGTACAGCATGAAGATTTTATTATAGATTTAATCTTACCTTGTAGTCATCAATATGTAGTATATACTAAACGCATGGCATTGGGCATTTGCCATGTGTCTAGTGTGAATTGAGATGTGCTGTAGTGTTAAAATACACAGCAGATATCACAAATTTATTATGAAAAAATGCATGTAAAGTATCTTATTAGTAATCTGTTTAAATTTGATTACATATTGAAATAGTATTTTATATAAGGTTAAATCTATTAAAATTAATTTTATTTATCTTTATTTTTTAATGTGGCTACTAGAAGATTTCAAATTACATGTGTGGCTCATATTATATTTCTATTGGACAGTACTGTTGTAGAGAGTCCTAAGTGAGAAAAAGATGGTATTTTTCCTATGGGTAGGAAACTAATTTAGTGAAGTAGGCAGGAAAACTGTACGTATCTGGTAAATCTAAGTGTTGTCCCCTACTTGGCCTTGGATGAATAATAGGTATTTGTTATAATTTGTTTGTTTATATTTGTTATAATAACTTGAATATGTTTGATAAAATAAATTAATTGAAAGAATATTTGCACCATGTATAAGTCAGTAGTATATTTATAGAGCACTTATCATATACCAGGCACTCATCTAAGCACTTTACATATATTGTTAACTCTCTTAATACTGATAGTAACACTATTAGGCAGGTACTGAAGGGGGTGCAGTAAGGTTAAGCTAAGGCCACATAGTATAGTGAATAACAGAGTTCAAGTGTATACCAATTTGGTTGCAGAGCCTACACTCTTAACTATTATTTTGTATTGTCTCTTAAAACTACATGGCCTGGGCTTCCCTGGTGGCGCAGTGGTTGAGAGTCTGCCTACCGATGCAGGGGACACGGGTTTGTGCCCTGGTCTGGGAAGATCCCACATGCCGCGGAGCAGCTGGGCCGTGAGCCATGGCCGCTGAGCCTGCGCGTCCGGAGCCTGTGCTCCGCAACGGGAGCGACCACAACAGTGAGAGGCCCGCGTACCGCACATGGCCTTACGATTTGTTATATTTTTGAATCTTATGATTTAGTATGGTAGTATGTGCATGGATATAACCCATGGGATTTTTTTTTTTTTTAAAGCTTGCCAGGTGTCCTTAGTGTTGGCTTGTATTTATATTTTATTTGTAGATTTATTTTTAAATTCCTAAGAGTGAATAATTTTTGTTTAGCTTCCACTTGAAAGGCTGGTTGTTAATGCCTTAATTTTAGCCTGTTAACTGCATTTGTAGTATTATTCCATAAATTTTGTATATTATAAAAGTTCTGCCTGGACTTTGAGCGAGAAATATATATGACCAAATGATAACCAATAAACTTTATAATTTAAATGAGTGGTATCAAGAGGAAATATAGGAATTTGCCATTGGGTTTTCTCTGCTTAGAAGCTATCATTTAGGCATTTAGCCTTAGGAAAGATAACACATGTTTTAAATGTTTTTATTCTCAATGGGGAACTAATACTGTGTCTAGGTTGAGCATACATTAGATATTTATATCACATGTATCACATAAATATATTTAAGTACAATTCTAAAATTAAAAAAAAAAATTTTTTTTCTGGCTACCAGATAGGTGTGAGATGCTGTAGATCAGTGGTCCCCAACCTTTTTGGCATCAGGGACCATTTTCTTGGAAGACAGTCTTTCCATGGGTGGGGTGGGGTGGGGGGGGATGGTTTCGGGGTGATTCAAGCGCGTTACATTTATCGTGCACTTTATTTCTATTATTATTACATTGTAATATGTAGTGAAATAATTGTACAACTCACCGTAATGCAGAATCAGTGGGAGCCCTGAGCTTGTTTTCACTTGCCACTCACTGATAGGGTTTTTTTGTTGTTGTTGTTGTTATTTATCTATCTATTTATTTACTTTTGGCTGCACGTGGGCTTTCTTTAGTTGCGGTGAGCAGGGGCTACTCTTCGTTGAGGTGTGCAGGCTTCTCATTGGTTTTGTTTTTTCGTTTTTTTTTAATGTCTTTCTTTCTTTATTTATTGGCTGCCTTGGGTCTTCATTGCAGTGCGCAGGCCTCTCATTGCGGTGGCTTCTCTTGTTGCAGAGCATGGGCTCTAGGCACGCGGGCTTCAGTAGTTGTGGCACGTGGGCTCAGTAGTTGTGGCTCATGGGCTCTAGAGTACAGGCTCAGTAGTTGTGGTGCATGGGCTCAGTTGCTCTGCGGCATGTGGGGTCTTCCCGGAGCAGGGCTCGAACCTGTGTCCCTTGCATTGGCAGGCAGATTCTTAACCACTGCGCCACCAGGGAAGTCCCACTGATAGGGTTTTGATATGAGTCTGCAAGCAATTGATTTATTATGGTCTCTGTGCAGTCAAACCTCTCTGCTAATGATACTCTGTATTTGCAGCCACTGCCCAGCTCCACCTCAGATCATCAGGCATAGATTCGCGTAAGAAGTGCACAGCCTAGATCCCTTGCATGTACACTTCACAGTAGGGTTCGCGCTTCTATGAGAATCTTATGCTGCTGCTGATCTGGCAGGAGGTGGAGCTCAGGTGGTAATGCGAGCGATGGGGAGCAGCTGTAAATACAGATGAAGCTTCACTTGCTTGCCCACTGCTCAACTCCTGCTGTGCGGCCTGGTTTCTAACAGGCCACGGTACTGGTCTGAGGCCTGGGGGTTGGGGACGCCTGCTGAAGATGATACAAGAATAGATGTCACAGATCTCTGTCCTATAGAAATAAGACACACATGAAAAAATGAGAGAAATACCAGTTCAGTACAGTAACACTGTGTACATCATGAATGGACAAATAAATCTTAATTTGATATGAGTCTGCAAGCAATTGATTTATTATGGTCTCTGTGCAGTCAAACCTCTCTGCTAATGATACTCTGTATTTGCAGCCACTGCCCAGCTCCACCTCAGATCATCAGGCATAGATTCGCGTAAGAAGTGCACAGCCTAGATCCCTTGCATGTACACTTCACAGTAGGGTTCGCGCTTCTATGAGAATCTTATGCTGCTGCTGATCTGGCAGGAGGTGGAGCTCAGGTGGTAATGCGAGCGATGGGGAGCAGCTGTAAATACAGATGAAGCTTCACTTGCTTGCCCACTGCTCAACTCCTGCTGTGCGGCCTGGTTTCTAACAGGCCACGGTACTGGTCTGAGGCCTGGGGGTTGGGGACGCCTGCTGAAGATGATACAAGAATAGATGTCACAGATCTCTGTCCTATAGAAATAAGACACACATGAAAAAGTGAGAGAAATACCAGTTCAGTACAGTAACACTGTGTACATCATGAATGGACAAATAAATCTTATAGGAATTCTGAGAAAAGGAGGAAACTTTTCAACTAGTAGTTTGGGAAGGGTTGTTGGGAGAGGAGAGAACTGAGCTGGTCTTATAGGATAGGTTGAATTTCCTTAAGTGGAGTGAAGAGGGTATGTGAACAAAAGCTTAGACATGAGGAGGGACACACTGAGCTTAGGGAACAGGAAGAATTCAGCCATGGCTAGAGTTGAGTGTTAGGAAGATGAAGATTTAGAGAAATTTTCAAAAATTAATTTGGGCCAGACTGTAGAAGACCTTGAATTCCAGGAGTAGGAATTTGGATTCCTACTCCTGGAAGTTTGGAGTTGAGGGGAGAAAAAATGCTTTGGGTATATGATACTTAATTCTTGAGTTACTGCTTATGTGATGGACATAAGAAGTTTGGAGTTGAGGGGAGAAAAAATGCTTTGGGTATATGATACTTAATTCTTGAGTTACTGCTTATGTGATGGACATCACTTAATAAGTTATATTCTTGACTTAAAATGCTAGATATTTTTAGTTGTTGGGAACAAGAAATACCGAAGAGCTTGCTTTCTTGGTTGTTAGTCAAATCCAGTGCTTAAAATTAGCTTGTTAGCATCATCTCAGACTTCCTGGTTGGAAGAGTTTTATATCACATAGCAAATACTTGACAGTTGTCTGTTTTTAGAGATGGCAAATCAGGATTTTGCACTGATGGTTAATTTTGTTTATAAATTTCCACCTACTGTAAATTTATGCCCTTATTTACAGGCACACTAAAACTCGGTCCTGTTTTAAAGCTCTGGGTTATCTTGGTCTCACTATCGCATTAGCCCAGCAGCTGTGGGCTGCATTGTTTAACCTGCTGAACTCCATGCTCTTTCTTTATAGAATTGGAAAACTGTCTCTCTCCCAGGGGTGGGGAGGTTGTTCAGTGAGATAAGACAGTTTAAAGAGAATGCTGTAATGTTTGGCACACTATGGAATTATATATTGAGTAAATTTTCTCTCCCTCCTTTCTGACTTTGGAATGGTTGTGAATAGAGGCTTATTGTTTCTTAATTTAAATATAGACTCACGTAACAAAACTTATAAAGAAGTTTGGAAGGCAGTTACTTTTGTAAAGTCTGACTTCGTTGTATAATAACTTGAATTTTTAAAAATGTTGATTTGCCAAGAGAACTTACTGACAATTTAAAAAAGATAAATTTGCAGTTGTTTAATTAGAATCTCCATAAAACGTCAGAACTATTAAAGGACTAAAGTGTTTCTCCCAGGTTATTTCATGAGCTGAAAGCATACTCAGACTGTGGCATTGAAAGGAAATGAAGTCCAGGAGAAATATTCTGAATCAACTGTTTTCTGCATCATGTTGTTAAGGAAATGCAGTTAAACTTTTCTAACTTGACATTGTTTTTTTCTTTCGTTGTTAATCTATGAGTGTTAATGTATGTATAGATTTGTGTAACTCCCACCACAATCAGGAAGCAGAATGGTTCCATCACCCCTCAAAACTCCCTTGTGCTATCTGTTTCTTTAGGGTCACATTCTCTCCCTAACCCCTGGTAACCACGGGTTTGTTTTCCATTTCTTCCCTTACGGACGTATTAGTGAACACTGTCAAATGATAAATATCTTATCAAATATGATAAAATATGAGAAATATCATGTAAGAATGTATACGAAAGTGCTTGGCATATAGAGGCACCAGGACTTAATAAAAATCAGTGTCATATGTAATATTAGGTCAGTAGGTAAAGCTTAACTGGACTCTTCTTTTGAGTTAACTTTGCATAATATTTGATAGCTTTTTTCTCCTTACTCAGAGGCTTTTAGGCTTATTTTGAAAGGCTTTTTGTTCCACATGGTCTTGATTGCTGGAAGTCTCTGTTATCTTTTAACCTCATGTTCCTCACAAGAAACAGTGGGAAATGGTATCGACCTTGAAGGGTTGTTACAGTGATTAAGTGTGATGACATATATAAACATACATCTATAAATACAGTTTTACACCACATGCACACATGTGTGTGTGTGTGTGTGTGTGTATGTACATATCTATGCATGTGACCTGACCCACAGTAGGCGTTCTACCAATTAAAAATATATTTTATAAATAGTACAGTTTACAGAACTTTGGAATAGCTTGGCAAAGGAATGTCATGTCCTCTTGTTATCAGGATTCTCACCCACCCCTCCATCCTCCCAAAAGCTTCTGGAATGGGAAGGTTGATCCTCAAAATATCACCTTTTTGTCTTAATAATTTTTTATAAGTTTTTTTCAGAAATTTATCACCAATTTCTCTGTTTTGCATTGGAGGGGAGAATACTAAGTCTGTTTAACTTTATCTTAATATTTCAGGGTTCATATCACATTATAGCCATTTCATAAAATGTGAGTTTTGAAATTGATGATTGGGGCATATGGGCTGAATCTTTGCTAACCCCAGGGCTTCCTTTTGAACATGTATTCCTAAGCTTCCACTATAGTAGTGTTTTTTTCTGGCCACTTTAATCTTTTACTTAAAAGTAAAGTACACAGCATTCGATATATATAACATCCTAGGCAGTGGGATATAATTGCTTTCTTACAAATTTAATTATTTAATCAAATACAGAAGCAGGTTTAGAATTTTTTGTTCTTGTCCGCAAATCATCACCTACACGCTATCAGTGTGTTTTGTCTCATTACTAGTGTTCAACATATTAATAGAATCAGTAAATTATAAGATTAGAAAGAACCTTTAAAATCTTCTAGTCAGTTAGTTCTTAATTCTGTCTAACCCAAGGCCCCTTTTCATAATAAATATTTTGCAATGCTCTCTTTAGGGTCCAGAAGTGAAATTCATAGTTAATGAACATTTTTACCTACTTAATTAAAATAAACCATTTAAATTACCTAACTGTAATATGAAGGAAAAATAAAAAGAAAATCATTGAAAATATGAGATATGATTATGCTAGAAGACAAAACCGCCCAAAACAAAGAACAACCCAACAGATTTCTAAAATGCTCCTAGGGGGTGGGCTGCCCCGTGGAGAGCCATGAGTTTTCTTATTTCATAAGTAAAGAAAGTAAGGGGTGGGTGTAAAAGGGCAGAAGAGGGTGTGTTGGGTGAGACTTGGTATTACTTTCTCAGAATTACACAAGTGTTGTTAGTAGTAGAGCTCGGACAGGAATTCCAGGTTTTGTGATCTGCCCTGCTGCTCTTGTTATTTAGTGCTTCTGAAGCTACCCTGGATTCTGAAGGAATCCAACTGGCAGTGAGTCCAGGGATGCTACTTTAAGTAATCAGTAGGTACAAAACTTTGTTTCTTGCTTTTTCTGAACACCTACCTGTGCGATGTCACACATTGTCCCCAGCTACTGTCTCCACCTGCCCAGTCTCCATCTCCTCCTCTTCTATCCCTCAGTAAGCACACAAACGAAAAATCAAAACAAAACTTTTCTAGTTTAGCCCCACTACTATTACTAATCAAGGAAGTCTTCTAGGAGAGCATAGAGCCCTCATTAGATGCTTCCAAAGCTTTTATTACAGTATCACTCTTATTTGAATTTTTGATTTCCTTGCTTGATTGTAGGTTCCATGAGAATTTTGTAGTCTACCCTGTGCGCTTGTGTTGAAGGTGAAAGTATTATTTCCAAAATATAGTAATACTGACACTCAGTGAAGATACGCTGTGTTTATCTTCCAGTCTCAACCCTCTCTGATATTCTGGTGTTTCCAGAGGTGCTTGGAATAGAACCCAATATGAAGCACCCCCAGTACTAGTCCAGCTTCCTTTTTACTTTCATCCCATTAACTCCCTTAATTTCTTGGAGGAAACATTGTCCCCTGTAATTTTTAGACTGTTGCTTCTGAATTTTACCAGTTATGAAGAATTCTGTCTTAGCTTAACTTTTGATACTTTTGACTTTAGCCTTATACACTGAATTCTTTTCTTAATGAAGATTCCAGGTAATCAAGATCAAAGATCAATTAATGAAGAACTAATACTTCTGTGGTGTTTTGTTAAACATGTGAAAGACATTTTACTCTTTTGTAAATAGTTTTGTTTTAGGTAGAGTGTAATTTACTCTCTTGTGTAGCTGTCTCACTTTGTACTTTTTTCCTCTTGTATTTTTGGACTTCGTGTTTTTGCTTAAGTACAACAATTCCATTTCTTATTGTTGACTTCCTGAATATGTGTAGTGAAACTTTCTTTACATTCAGCAGCCATGCCTCATTAATTTAAACCTGGCTTTGCTTTGTTGGTCTCATGGTCACTTTGTTTCCTCTTTATCTTAATGTGTTGTCAACCATACTCCTCACAACCCCATTTCAGTGCTGCTAACTTAGGGTGCTCATGTTAGTAAATACCATCACTTTGATACTATTTTGGAGACTCTGGGTGTTTTTCTCCGACCCCTCCATGGATTCCTCTTTCTTTTGTAGTCTGGCATTCGTGCTATACAAATATAACATGGTTTAATTGGAAAGAGCACAGGCTTAGGAGTTAAATGGATGCAAGTTTAAAATCCTAGCTCTGTGACCTGTCAACTGTATAGTCTGGGAATATTTGAATGCTTCTGAGGTCACTTTCTTCAACTGTAAGATGGGTGTACTTTTACCCATTTTTCAGAGTTGTGAGATTAGGAATATTGTATGTAAAGTACTTTATACAGTCTTTCTTTCTCTCCCATGTCTCTTAACAGTCTCTGAAAAGAGAGGCAGAGTAAACTAGAGGGAGACAGACTGAGAATGAGAAGTCCTGGCCAGCTCTGCCCTTCTATCTCAAAAATTATGTGTTTGTGATGGACTTTATGTGAAGATCACCCGAGGAGTAAGCAAACCACCAGGCAGTCTCACTGAATCTGGGTCTTTATTGCCTCATCTGGAATATGAAGGGTTTGCCTGGGCCACTGGTTTCAAATGATGTCTTTAACATCCCTTAGGACAGAGAGGTCTAGGCAAAGGAGGCGCTGGGGCTGGGGCTGGGGCCAGTCCTTAAGTAGAGCTCTTCTCTGGTTCTGTTTTACATATGAGACTTCTTGGTGAGATTTTTGAATGAAGGATTCAAAAAGTTGGCAAACTGGTGGACTAAATTATCTCTAAAGCCTCTTTCAGTTCTGACTTCCCATGATAGGTGATTTTATAGACAGTGTGGTTTTTAAATTGAACTTTCAGATATGTCTTTCATAATATTTTATGCATTATACTGTAACTGTGCCCTCAGTGTAGAAAGCCAAACTCTTGATAGCGATTGTTTGCAGCAAAGTAAGCGTTTATTGCAGGGTACCAAGCAAAGGGAATGGGAGACAAGTCTGAGATCCACTCCCTTGTGGTCTTTGAGTTAGGGATGTTTTAACGGGGATGAACAAAGAAACTGGGATTAATCATCATCTTGTGACATTTCTTAAGTGTGGTTTTGGGGGTCAGGATGTCTCTGATGTACGATTCTCTGGCCAGGTGTTCTCATCTGTAGAAACAACCTGAGTGTACGTTAATGATGATACCTACAACAGCCATTTTAGTACATTAATGGTGTTATCGACGACAGCAGTCTTAGTCATCTAACTCTGGGTGATTAGTGTTCAGTTAGCACAGGATTGAGGTCAGGGGGAGCAAGAAAGGGATTGAGGTCAGGGGAGACAAGCAAGTGAATACAATTTTGGATAGAGAGATTAATCATAAACTTGTTAGGGAAACTTAGTTTTAGGGGGCCTTGGTTTCAATACTATTCTGAAAACTACCTCCTCTTGTCTATCAAATAGAGTAGTTACATTTGTAACCCGTGTCCCCTGCATTGGCAGGCAGACTCTCAACCACTGCACCACCAGGGAAGCCCTGTAAATAACTTTTAAAGTCCTATAAATATCAGTTGCCATTCTTAAGTCTTCATGAGCTTTTGTGACCAAATGAAATCTTTTTATTGGCATTCTTACTAATTTCTCCACCTATGTTTTTATTTACTAATGGTAAGAAAATGCTACATGAAACACTTTAAAATACATGGAAAGAGTTCTAGGATTATTTTCCATCCGTTATTTATTTTGATTTTTGCAAGTTTAGGAGGAATAAAGGTCACAGAAGTAAAGTTTTAATAGCAAAGCAGATATTCCAGATATTAACGCTGTTATTATTTGCGTAAAATACACTTTTACACATGAACCAAAACTTAGTCATTGTCTTTCAGAATAAGTCAGAAAAAAACATTTTGTGCGTTTGTAGCATTCACCCAGAATTCCATGATGTTTATGAATAAAAGCAGTTAATGGATTTCAGTCTGAAATACTTTGAATCAAAAATTATTTTTCATTCATTCATATTGTGAGGTATTAAATAAAAATGACATTTCAGATATTTTTAAGACAAGGCCTACTACAAATAAATACAAATAAAATAATTATGGTCTGTAATATTTCTGCCTTTGCCTACAACACTTGGTTGGTTTTTCTGACTTCTTGAAGTTTTTTTCTAGAATAGTGGCTATATATGATTTATCCTTGGTTCTGCCTCCTTGTCTAGATACTTGTGTTTCATGAAAGAAAATTACGTAGTGTAGTTTCTTAAGAGTTAACGTCTCTAGGATTCCTTTTAACAGAAGACCATTTTAGACTGTGGTTCAACTATTTCTCTACATCAGTAGTGTCTAACTTTCTTTGAGTTACAAACCCCTCTGATAAAAGTTAGGGATTCTCTCCACAGGGGAAAATATGTATATATATTATATATATACATATACTTATAAATAACTTAGCCTGCAATTTTAGGGGGTTTATGAACCCTTGAATACATTCTGTGAACCTATGGGTAAACTACCCTTTGCTGTGTGAAGAATAGATGGTAAATATTTTCATTTGCTTTTATCTATTATAAGAAAAAATACTATGAATGATAGTTGACTTTATTTTATTTGACAAAATGGTGGCATTTTCACTCAATTTGTATTAATCTGTAGCTTAGAAGTCTTTTTTTAAAGGTAATGACATAACTGTAGATTTTAGAAATAATGTGATCAAGTTGTTTTGTGGTATGAAACAGGGAGAAAAACATTGTATTCCTTGTCCAGTCAAATCACTTGATAGATGTTGCCCTGTAACAGTGGTATTTTATGGCTTCCAGTGAATACCAGTAAGTTATATTAGAAAAAAACCCCAAAACGATTGATTCAGAATATCAGCTTTTTCATATATGGAAAACATGGGGCCAGTATCTTTAATATTGTATAATTCATATTTTATACTTCTCATTGGTGGTTAACTCTACCTTCAATGCTTTGTTTGTGAGGCACCCTGTCCAGTCCCTTAATATAAGAAATTCTGGCTCTTGATTTTTCCCTTTGAAATAAATGTTGTTGAGATTTTTAAAAAACTATGTAAAAGTAATACTCTTTGTCCACAATTTGGAAAAAAATCAACCATAGTCTCACTATGCAGGGACAGTCATTGGTAACATTTTGATGTATTTCTGTCTGGTCTTTTTTCTGTTCTGTGATTTCATTCTGTCTGCATTTTGGTCCCCTTTGTTCTCTGGCTTCACTTGTATATACTCTTGTTTCTAATTTCTGAGGTGGCAGTTAGCCTCACAATTTCTCTTTTCCTTCAGCATTCATGAGCTCCAGGGTAGAGTTGGTTAGAGTTATTCATGTCTTGGTAATGTCTCAGCTAATTAACTGTTTTATTTTGAGATATAATTCACATACCATACAATTCAGCCATTTAAAGTGTACAAGGCACAGTGGCTTTTAGACTGTTCAGAGTTGTGTAGCCATTACCACTGTCCAATTTTAGAACTTTTTTTTAACCCCAAAACGCACTTCATACTCATTAGCAGTCACCCCGTCCACCTGCCTTGAGCCCCAAAGAACCACTAATCTACTTTCTGTCTCTATAGATTTGCCTATTCTGGACACATAAATGAAATCATAGACTGTGTGGACTTTTGTGGCTGGCTTCTTTCACCTGGCATGAGTTTTCAAAGTCCATCTGTGTTGCAGCATGTATCAAGTACTTCATTCCTTTGTTTGTTGAATGATATCCACTGATGTTTATACCACTTTTGTTTACCCACTTATCAGATGAAGGAGATTTGGGTTGTTTCCACTTTTTGACTTACGAATTGTGCTTCTATGAACATTCCTGTATGTTTTTGTGTGGACATATATTTTTATTTCACTTAGGTATATATATATCTAGGAGTGGAATTGCTGGGTTATATGGAACCCTATAGTTAACATTTTGAAGACTATAGTAAGTAATTTGAACAGGGAGGGTAGTCTCTTGAATAACAGGTAAGAGGTATAATAGAGTTATACTAACCCGCCTTTCTGAAATGATTTCATATAGTTATGTTCCACTCAGTGTGGGTGTGTGTGGTTTTAACTTGTACATCTTACAAGGAAGCCTTGTGTAATAACAGGAAATAGTTGAAATATAGTGAGTGTGCTTGCCATTTATGCAGAAAAATATTGGTGTCGTTTTCATTTTTAAAAATATGCTTGCTGTTAATAATTCATATTGTTTGAAACAATTTCAGAGAAAGAAAACCCAAAAGAAATCCTGAGACTTTGGAAAACCTTCCTTATGCCTAACCAGTCCGTGTGCAGTGTGCATCATAAAGAATAATGTCAAGAAGTCGGCCTCTTTGTCGTTTTTGTCCTAGCTTGACAGAGTACTGTTCTTCCTCCAGGCCCAGGCCTGTTTGCATGTTGATTCCTCCTGCATGTTTTAAGTGCTTGCCTTAGACCTCTAGGATCCCTTTCTAATGGGAAGAACGCTGAGCTGGTAACTGGAGATGGGAGGTCTTCACCTAGTTCCGTCATCACTGGGTGTGCCACTGTGAGCAGAGTCAGGTCCCTCAGCTTTTCTGCTTCTCACTTTCTTCATTTGTGTAATGAGACAGTCATCTGTGAAACCAAAAGTTGTTTAAAGCTTGGTGATTTTTTTTTAAATTTACCATTTTATTTATTTTATTACAATTTTTGGCCATGTCATGCGGCTTGAGGGATCTTAATTCCCTGACCAGGGATTGAACCTGGGCCATGGCAGTGAAAGCACTGAGTCCTGACCACTGAACTGCCAGGGAATTCCCAAAGCTCAGTGATCTTAATTCTAGCTCTAGACTTTTAAGGTTTTACAAACTCATTGTCACACTTACTGATTTTTCATGAATTTGGCATTTTAATATATACTTCCTTGTATTGCCTTCCTCTCTTCTTACTTTTAAAATTCATTCTTCCCTCTCCATCTAGATGATCTGTCCTAGGAGGGCAAAGACTCTGTTAACAGTAACAAAGAATAGTCTTTGTAATACCTTGCCCGAAGATGGTTACTGTTTGCTAGTGCAAATATTGTGAGTTTTCAGTGACTGCAGAATGACTCTAATTGGTCATATTCTCTGTTTAAATGAGATGATTGAAAAAACTTGGTAAATTTAGGTAGATATTTTAACTTTTTTCTCTCTTTTAAAGAGTATGCTTTGACTAAAGTAGGCATCGGTATAGTCAGAAATGAAAATTCTGTTTTTGGTAACTTTAATAACCTTTCTGCTAGAACTTTATCCTTATGAGACTTATATATGTATATATTATTCATGGCCTCATATTTTGTATATAAGAAGAGTGTCAGTAAACTTGCTTGCCTTCTGATAGTCTATGTACCTCCATCACTTAGTACTTTACTTAGACATTTTACTGTCTAGCTGTGTGTCTCTTGAAGGAAAAACCAAAACATGAGCTTAAACTTCAAGTTAATGGAGGTGAGTGCTGTAAAGTAAATTGAATGGTTGTTTTGAGTGACCTTTGTTAGGCCAAGGATTCTTAAGGGTGCCAGTGTAGTTTTAGTTTATCTAGGGTGCTTTATCATTCCTATCTCAGTGTATGTTTTGAGTGGTTTTCAATTTGTCTGTAAAAATTTACTTTTAGTTTAAAGTATGGCAAAGAATAATTTGGCTAAGAGGTATGGGTTATTTCTACCTCATCATTTAATCATTTAAAAAATATATATTTATTTATTCAGCTGCGGTGGGTCTTAGTTGGCGGCACGCAGGATCTTTGTTGCCATGTGTGAGATCTTCATTGCGGCACACGGGATTTAGTTCCCTGACCAGGGATTGAACCCAGCCCCGAGTATTGGGAGTGTGGAGTCTTAACCGCTGGACCACCAGAGAAGTCCCCATTTAATCATTTTTACTCTGATTATGGGATCATGGAACAACTGGCATTAGTAAGCTGACTCTTTTGGCTGTGCCTAAGCTGCTGCTTTTTTCCTTTCTCTTTCCCTCCCTCCCTTTTTTTCCTTCCTGTTTTCCTTTTACTATGTAAGTGGAAATGTTCACTTTTTAAAACATTATATCAATAGAAAGGCCTATTCCTTTTTGACCACCATCCTTAGTTGCAGCCTCTTCTGTCTTCACTTAAGCAACCATAATAACATTGGCATGTATCATTCTAGACAGATTTATGTGTATTTACATTTATTTATATAAGCCATATAGCATAGGGTTTTTGGGGGGGAATGTGGTCCCCCCTTCCAAAAATGGTATCATATTCTTTTTCACTTAGCAATACCTCTTGGAGAGCTGTTCATTTTTAAAAATATAGCTCATTCTTTCCAGCTGGGTAGTATTTCATAATGCTGAAAGTACCACGATTTAGCCCTTTCCTCATCAGTGGACATCCACGTTTCTGATTTCTGTTGTTGTCATTACAGACAAGGCTACAATGAAACATCTTTGTACTTACAATTGAGTATTTCTCAGGGGTAGATACTGAGAAAGCATTCCTGATGGTAGGCGTTCAAAATTATAATAGCTACTTATCTGTTTGCCCCCTAAAGTTTATACTCCCCTCCAGCTATGAAGACAAAGATACTATCAAATGATTTTTAGAATATCAAAGGCAAGACTTAGACGATTTTGTCAGTCTTTGAGAAGAAATGGTGCTTTGTTGTTTCACTTTTGCATTTTCCAGAAAATAGTGAGGTTGAACTTTGTTTATTGGCTTGACCATTTGTATTTTCTTCCTATAAACTGCGTATATTGAATTGGATTACTTATAAAGTATCCAGTTTAAATGATAGCTTTGGGGGTAAATATTGTTGAAATATACATATAGAAAAGTGCATAAACCACAAATATACAACAGCTCAGTGAATTTTCATAAAGTGAATACGCCATGTGTAACGAGCATCCAAATAAGAAACAGAGTGTTGTCAAAGCCCTCGAAGCCCCCTGGTGCCCCTTGCAGTTACTCTTCCTGCTCTGCACCTCCCAGGATAACTATTACCCTTCTAATATTATAAATTAGTTTCTATGCTTTTGAATGTTAGATAAATAGAATTATACAGTATATACTCTCTGCTTCTTTCTCAGTGTTAACTTTTGAATACATTTTAAGTAAAAGAATTGTATCAGTGTAGAGATCTGTGAATATTTATACAGATAATTTCTTCTCTCACTAAACTTCAATAGATAAGTAGTGTCATTTTATATAACCCCAAATGTCTGTGTACAGTTCTAAGAACTCAGGGTAGACTCCCCCACCAGGGAATTAACAGACTTGTTTACTGAATTCCAGTTGATAGTTGAAAGTTCTTTCTTCATTTTTGGGTAGAGCTAAGGTTTGACTGTATTCTGCTCTTTAGCTGTCCTGTTGTGTTTTGTCAGAATTTGTAAACTGGTTTTATTTCTTCTGAGTGCTCTGTAACTAGAATGCTGCTTAACCTTTTACTTTCTTTCTGTATCTGGGAAAGTATTATTCTCTTGTGCTGCTTCAGGAAGAATGAAACCATATAGTTTGTCCCTTTCCTGTTATTGTCTGTTGGTTTCCCAGACAGGTGCCAGAGCACCTTTAAACATTTTCCTTTTAGCTTCCCCTGGTTGCATTATAAGTGCTTAATTGATAAGCAGAGGTGTTTTAAGTTCTGTCTTTTTGGTTTATTTTTTGTTACTTGTTTCTTTTGGTGATTTGCTTGTAAAGGAGTATACTTTTTTGTCTTCAGAATACCTAGAACATAAACTGTTAAATACAAATTTCTAGTGGTTTCCTGACACTGTGCTTTAGTAGAGACCTAGTTTCTTTTGTTTTTTTTTAATTAGTAAAATGTGTAAACATAAATAAGGTCACTATAGGTGACAATGTTTAAATTTATTTATTTGTTTATATCTGGCTGCTTTGGGTCTTTGTTGCTGTGCACAGGCTTTCTCTAGTTGTGGTGAGTGGGGACTACTCTTCGTTGCGGTACCCGGGCTTCTCACTGTGGTGGCTTCTCTTGTTGTGGAGCACGGGCTCTAGGCGCACGGGCTTCAGTAGTTGTGGTTCACGGGCTTAGTTGCTCCGCGGCATGTGGGATCTTCATGGATCAGGGATCGAACCCGTGTCCCCTGCATTCGCAGGGGGATTCTTAACCACTGGGACACAGGGAAGTCCTGAATTTATTTTTAATTAATAGTCTGCTTCCTAAAAGAATTTAAAGTGATTTACAATGAAAGACATATGGCAATAATGCCAATAAGAATAAAAATATAAGATTGTAAGAGGAGAAACAGATAATAATAACCATAATCTTTGCTTCTAAAATTGGATGTTAAATTTAGCTTTGAGCCTCTGTCTTTCGGGACTTGAAAGGAAAACAAATACAGTTGTCATTGGGAAATAAAGAAGCACACCATTTCATCCGTCGACAGATGTGTTTATGTTATTAAATTCCAAAAAATGAAGACATGTTCATTAAAATCAGGTCATGCAAATTAACATGCATCCAGGGATTTAAAAATGTATTGGTGGATTTAAAAGAAATTAATCAGCTTATAAACATTTCACTTATGTTTGCGAAAAAACTAAATCAGTGCAATTGTATAAGTGAAGTATTCACCTAGTTTACAAAATTAGAGCGTAAAGAGCATTTGCTTAAACTATTTAAATAGTTAACAGTTAATTTCTTTCAGTTTGTGGAATAATCTCAGTAATCAGGCTATGATTGTTTTAGCTGACTGTTAAAACGTTTTCATTTTCATTGTGAAGTGATATTTTGCAATAGCTATTATTATATATCTTATACATGCAGTGATTGACATTAGTGTTCATGCTCTCATCTTATGTATTTGATTTTGTCACTTGAATCAGGATCAACATGTTGCTTATTTATTTTGGAGCAGTCTTAGAAAAATTATAAACTTGTCCCATTTATTTGTCTCCACTGATTCCCAAGGACTGCTTTTTCTGGCAGAGTATTTGATTAGGGATTATAACAAAGAGAGATCATCCTAACCTGAAATAATGTGTTCTTAAAATTTTTATAATTAAGATATCTTTAATTGTAAATTATATGTTTATTCTTTATAAAATTAGGTAATATAGAAATACATGAATTAACAAGTGAAAGCTGTGTTTTTTCCATTTCTACCTAGGATGGTAATCCCTAACACCGTTCTTGTTGCTGTTGCTAATGTAGCATATAATTAGAAGAGTGTATGATATACAGTGTGTGTGCAGATTGGCAAAAATTGCCGCGGATAGAATAGTCCAAAAGTCATTGTTGGTGAACATATAAATAGCCACCATACTTAAGAAATAGAATATTACCGGTACCTTTAGAAGCCTCCTGTGTGCCCCACCATGACAGCTAGTATCCTTTTATGTTGATTGTTCTTTTTCTTTAAAATTTTACCTATCTATGTATCCCTATACAATTTATTTATTTATTTATTGAGAACTTGAGAAGTCAGCGTAATTTATCAAACACTGCCATCAAACACTGCTGCCATCAGATAGATGAAGGCTTCTTCAGGTACAGAGTCTCTGGGTGATAGTCAGACCTCAGCTTCCCAGAGGATTCACCAGATAGATCCTTTTTTAGGGGAAGGCAGTGGGCAGGTTCATGCATAAATAAGTCCTGGAAAACTACTGTGGAGGGCTCACCACAGTCAGGACTCTGCAGGTGTTGACTCTCGGGTAGGAATAATGCTTCTAAATTCACCATGCCCTCCCACCACCTCTCAGGAGTAGGTCAGAGCAGAGTACTTAGGATAGATAAAATGAGTGTCATCAGCTGATCTGGCAGCTGTGTATGGAAGAGAGAACAGGAATTTTACTAGCACATGTTCAAGAAGCCAAGTACAGATTAGAATCTGTGCCAGCTTTACCTGGGCATTCTGTTCTTGGCTCAGAAAAAGATGGTTTGTTTAGCAGCAAGGATTTTGATGATACAGCTTTCAAAGAGTCTTTCTCTTGAGTCACCCTCCCCCAGTTTGTTTAGATTGGATGCCTTCTCTGTTTCATGCATGACTGTCACCCTGGGATCTCCCTTCATGATCATTTTGGAGGTTCTCACATGTGTTGGATCTCTTGTTTCCTGTATTTCAAGTCTCCCTCAGTCTTGTTTCCTCTTTTGTTTTAGCAGAGCCCATTTTCCAATAGCTTCTTGAAAAAAGATTGTATGGGAGGTAACTTTGAGACCTTGCGATAGTGTTTTTACTATCCTTATACTTGATTGAAAGAGTGACTGGATGGAATAATTTTCTTGAGAATTTTGTAGGCATTGTTCTGTTTTCATCTTGCTTCTGGTATTGCTGCCGAGTCCAAATCCAGTCTAATTTTTGATCCTTTACATGTGACCCATTTTCATCCCCTCCAGAGGTTTTGCAGAATGTCCATCATTTCCTGTGTTCGGAAAGTTACAGCGACGTGCCCTGGTGAGCATTTGTTTTCATCCATTATCCTAGCTTTCAGTAGGCTCTGTTAATGTGGAGTGTCATGTCCTCCTGTTCTGGGGAGTTTCTATGAATTATTTTGTTGCTGATTTCCTCCCCTCCAGTTTCTCACTACTTTCTTTTTGAGGCTTATACGATTTGCCTATGAGACCTCTGTCTTGGTCCTCTAATATTCTTTCTACTTTCCATCTCTTCATCTTCTGCTTGACTTTTGGGGGGATTTCTTCAGCTTTATTGTCTGACTCTTCTGTTGAGTGTTTCATTTTTGCTAATGTTTTTACTAAACATTTGCTGTGTTTTAAACTTACAGTAGCTCTCATTCTCTGAATTCTCTGAATGTTTCCATTCTTCATTTTATAATTTTTTTCCCCACAAGTACCTACCAGATGCAGTATTTCTTGTCTTTCTGAAAATGTTAAAGATAGTTTTTTTCTCCCTGAATAGTTTCTTTCAAGTATACTTTTTTCTGTTTATTTTGGTGTCTAATGTCATGTTAAAGTGTTTTCCTCAGATGTCTCATAATCTACGCACAGTAAAAAATAGGGGACTTACAAAGAAGCTTGCATACTCGTGAGGGTTATATGAACTTTGGGCTTCACTGCAGGGTGATTAGCTGGAATTTTTATTACAGCTAATAAAAAGGGAACCACCAGTGTTTCTATGTTTTCATCTTTCCTCATGGTCTGGTCAGACTCCTCAGAGAAGTGTGCTCCAGTAAGTCAGCATAGAGCTGTGCTATTCATATTCAATACAGTAGCCACGTGTGGCTATTTAAATTTTTTATTTGTTTTTTGTTTTGTCTTGTTTTATTTATTTATTTTACATCTTTATTGGAGTATAATTGCTTTACAATGGTGTGTTAGTTTCTGCTTTATAACAAAGTGAATCAGTTATACATATACATATGTTCCCATATCTCTTCCCTCTTGCGTCTCCCTCCCTCCCACCCTCCCTATCCCACCCCTCCAGGTGGTCACAAAGCACAGAGCTGATCTCCCTGTGCTCTGCGGCTGCTTCCCACTAGCTATCTGTTTTACGTTTGGTAGTGTATATATGTCCATGCCTCTCTCCCGCTTTGTCACAGCTTACCCTTCCCCCTCCCCATATCCTCAAGTCCATTCTCTAGTAGGTCTGTGTCTTTATTCCTGTCTTACCCCTAGGTTCTTCATGACATTTTTTTTTCTTAAATTCCATATATATGTGTTAGCATACGGTATTTGTCTTTCTCTTTCTGACTTACTTCACTCTGTATGACAGACTCTAGGTCTATCCACCTCATTACAAATAGCTCAATTTCGTTTCTTTTTATGGCTGAGTAGTATTCCATTGTATATATGTGCCACATCTTCTTTATCCATTCATCTGATGATGGACACTTAGGTTGTTTCCATCTCCGGGCTATTGTAAATAGAGCTGCAGTGAACATTTTGGTACATGACTCTTTTTGAATTTTGGTTTTCTCAGGGTATATGCCCAGTAGTGGGATTGCTGGGTCCTATGGTAGTTCTGTTTTTAGTTTTTTAAGGAACCTCCATACTGTTCTCCATAGTGGCTGTACCAGTTCACATTCCCACCAGCAGTCCAAGAGTGTTCCCTTTTCTCCACACCCTCTCCAGCATTTAAATTTAAATACCATTAATTTAATAATTCAGTTCTCCAGTTGAACTAGCCAAATTTCAAGGGCTCAG
Source organism: Neophocaena asiaeorientalis asiaeorientalis (assembly GCF_003031525.2). Taxonomy (NCBI): domain Eukaryota; kingdom Metazoa; phylum Chordata; class Mammalia; order Artiodactyla; family Phocoenidae; genus Neophocaena; species Neophocaena asiaeorientalis. Next base: position 1,688,817 of record NW_020175666.1, read on the forward strand.
TGGCCACATGTAGTTAATGGCAGCCATGTTGGACAGCACAGCTATTGAACATTTCCATCATTGCAGAAAGGTTTATTGGAGTGCACTGGAGTAGGACTAAAATCTTGTTGCAGTCATTTGAAAGCTCAGTGAGGGAAGACTTTGTGGGGTCTCAGCATTCATGATTCAGTAGGTATATGGTTACTTAACCCCACAGAGCAGTTACTGCCCTCAGCTGTGTGTCCCCACAGCCCAGAAACTCTGTTTTACTTTCTCCAGATAAGACAAAGGCTGAAACAATATGCTTAACTCTTCATATTACTTTTATTACTATATACTTTTTGGCCTTTAAGTCTTACCGGTCCCAGTTCTGGATTCTCCATTGCATTTTCCAGGAATGCCTCTGGTAATAGGTTTTTTTTTTTTTTTTTTTTTTTTTTTTTGCGGTATGCGGGCCTCTCACTGTTGTGGCCTCTCCCGTTGCGGAGCACAGGCTCCGGACGCGCAGGCTCAGCGGCCATGGCTCACGGGCCCAGCCGCTCCGCGGCATGTGGGATCTTCCCGGACCGGGGCACGAACCCGTGTCCCCTGCATCGGCAGGCGGACTCTCAAGCACTGCGCCACCAGGGAAGCCCGGTAATAGGTTCTTTATCTCACCTCTCTCAGTATAAACAGTGTTAGGGACTTTTCATTAAGTGAACCAAGTCCCATAGTTCTTCACCTGTAAATACCACTGATATAATTAATGTATTATTTTTGAGGCTTTTGTTTAAATTGGAGGAGAGTGTTTTATAAAGTGACTATTTTAGGACACATTTGACATTATCAAGGTTTATAGCAAGGTCTTTTTTTTTTTTTGCGGTATGCGGGCCTCTCACTGTTGTGGCCTCTCCCGTTGCGGAGCACAGGCTCCGGACGCGCAGGCTCAGTGGCCATGGCTCACGGGCCCAGCCACTCCGCGGCATGTGGGATCCTCCCGGACCGGGGCCCGAACCCGTGTCCCCTGCATCGGCAGGCGGACTCTCAACCACTGCGCCACCAGGGAAGCCCTATAGCAAGGTCTTTTAATAATAAAACCTCCAATTTATAAATCCACTATGGTACATGTGCGATAAGTAGAACAGAGTAAAGGCCCATTGAGATTGGGATACTGGATAGTTGGCCAGATTATTACTACCTAAATGATTTGTGTTTTTTTTTTTTTTTTTTTTTTCCCC
>NW_020175666.1:1690254-1704747 GCF_003031525.2 Neophocaena asiaeorientalis asiaeorientalis
ATCCTCCCGGACCGGGGCACGAGCCCGTGTCCCCTGCATCGGCAGGCGGACTCCCAACCACTGTGCCACCAGGGAACCCCTGATTTGTGTTTTTGACACTAGTTTTGCAATATTCAAATTTCAACATTGAGTTTCATCAAAGTTACAGATTACTTACATGTCATGAACCTTTGGGTTGTTCATGAATATGAATCTGTAGGTGTTAAGTATGTAAATACCGAGAGCCTTTTGTAAAGTGCCTGGCAAATATTAGGTGCTCAAAATTTGAGGGAATTTTTCCTGACTTCCTCACCTGTGAGCATCCTGGTTAAGTGGCGTGGTTACGATCATCAGGCTGTTGAGAGGTGGAACTGGATCAGGTGCTCCTGGTTCACAGACTTCTTTGATACCAGCATCTGTCAATGCTGGGTTTTTGCTGACAGTCCCATGCACCGTTTTAGAGGGCAGAGAAGTTCTTTGCTCTTAATCAGTATACAGGTTGGTTTTATTGAGTCCAGGCTTATCTACACCATGTCACTTTTGACATTTATTCTAAAACATGAGTCATACGCCTTAGGTTTTTTCCCACCCATGGTGACATGCTCAAGGTGGTATTCTTGTCTGTCCTGCCCTGGGTGTGTGCACTTTGTCTTTAGGACCAGGGTCTTCTTGATTTCTTGCAGCTCCCCGATGTGTACCCTATACCTCATTAATACGTAATGAGTTACAGTTCCTTGTTTAAGCCATGCTGTTTCAAATTTCTGTGACTCTACATGTTCTTTTTGTTTGTTTTTTGTTTTAAATTTATTTATTTTTATTTTTGGCTGTATTGGGTCTTTGTTGCTGTGCGCCGGCCTTCTCTAGTTGCAGCGAGCTGGGGCTACTCTTCGTTGTGGTGCGCGGGCTTCTCATTGTCGTGGCTTCTCTTATTGCGGAGCATGGGCTCTAGGCACGCAGGCTTCAGTAGTTGTGGCTCACGGGCTCTAGAGCGCAGGCTTAGTAGTTGTGGAACACCGGCTTAGTTGCTCTGCGGCATGTAGGATCTTCCCGGACCAGGGTTTGAACCCGTGTCTCCTGCCTTGGCAGGCGGATTCTTAACCACTGTGCCACCAGGGAAGCCCTACATGTTTTTTTTTACTGTCTGGAGTAATCTCTCCTCTCCCGCAATTTCTCATCCTCTAAGTGTCTAACAGCTTCTTTAATCCCTTTTAGCAGAGCTCATCTTGCCTTGCTTTGACCTATCCTTAACACCTGTTACATACCTCTATTACAGTATGTATCATACCAAACTGCAGTCGTTCCTTAGCACACTTAGCTTCCCTCCTAGACTATGAGAGCGATGCTTGTTAAGACTTGAATTGTTATGTGAATTTAAAAACTAAGGAAATTTTATGAAGTAAAACGTCTTTCCTTCCTGAGCAAGGAACTGTAAGTATCCCAAATAGATTCCCTTAATCCTTGTCAGGGAGTATCCTCCTACATTGTCATACTCTAGGAATAATATATGCAACTGAATAAGAAGTCCAGGTGGGCTCTGTTTTGGTTCCTGCCTTTGCTTGGCATTGTAGTCATTGGAACCACAGATGGTTAGACAAGGGCAAGCGTCAGAATCAGAATCAGATTATGAGCTAGGAAGTTAGTGGGTAAGAGATCTTAACTCATTGTGAAGGGACAGTGGTCTTAAGGGGAAAAGTTCCTGGGTTACACTGAAGTAGGCATAGCTTTTTAAGAAGATCTACAGGTTAGTTCTATGTATCTGTACTCGGCAATAAAATGGCTATGCCATTTTAAGACTGTGATTATTTCTTTTCCAAATGGCTTTTATTTTTTGAGAACGCTATCAGTATTATGCAAAGAATGCACAGAAATATTAAATTACAGCGTTTGTGATTACCTTTGCAGTGATGTGGCCCTTACTTTAAAGGATTTTAAAAGATTAGGTGGTTCATTTACCAGTTATTTAACCAGATTTCTTTCCAGCAGAAGCTGGCAACCCCCATCCTCAGCTCTCCCCAAGTTTTTGTATGCTATATGTTAAGTACTAGGGAATGTTAAGAAAAGACGTTAGATTTCCTCACTAAGTTCCTATAAACTTCACTAACATTCAGAATTTTTGCATGAGATATTAAAAATTTGGTTTAGATTCATGACATCTTGATTTTGTATAGTGTTTAAAGTGTGTGTGTTTAATTACAAAAGAAGTATGTGCTTGAAAAAGAACATAATGTTGAATTTTAGACTGAGCATGGGCTCTGACACCAAATTACCTGGATTCAAATCCCAGCTCTGCCATTTACTAGCTGTATGATCTTGAGCATATTACTTAACCACTTTGTGCCTCAGTATCCTTATATATAAAGTGTGGGGTAATGAAAATATCTACACCATGGGATTATTGTATTAAATGTTCACACATTTAAAGTATATGAAACAGTGCCTGGCGTATTCTAAAAGCTTGACATAGTTTAGATGTCATTATAATTGAAATAATCCAGACGTGTAGAATTCCCCAGATCATAAGAGCTTAATGAATATTCTATCAGATTTCATCTCACATAGCATAATCTTTTTAATTTAGTTCTTAATCTGCATACAGTAAAAATCAGTAAATATACGTTTTGTGAGCTTCAACAAATACATAGTCTTGTAACCATCACTGCAATTGGGAAATAGAACAGTTTCCTCAACCCCTAAAACTTCCCTTGTGCTGCCCCTTCACAGTCAAACACTCCCCCTACCCCTAACCTTTTGACAACCACTGATCTGTTCCCTCCGTTTAGTTTTGCCTTTTGCAGAATGTCATATAAATGAAAACATACAGTTAAAAAGAAATCATGCCTTTTGAGCCTGGCTTCCTTCACTCAGCATGATGCATTTGACGTTAACCCCAGATGTTGCTGTATCAGTCATGTTTTTTCACTGCTGAGTAGTATTCTTTTCTATGGATATATTAGAGTGTGTTTATCCCCTCACCCGTGACTGACATTTGGGTTGTTTCTAGTTTTTTGCAATTATGAATAATCCTGCTGAAAACAATTGTGTGCGGGTTTGTGTGTCAACGTAAGTTTTCAATTTTTCCTGGATATTCAGTAGTGGGATTGCTGGGTTATATCATAAATGTACATTTAATATTTTAAGAAACTGTAAAGCTGTTTTCCAAAGTGGCCATACCATTTTGCATTCCCACCAGCAACGTGTGTGAGTTCTGGTTGCTCTGCATCCTTACCAGCACTTGGTTTAGCCAGTTTTTGTTTTTTTTTAATTTTATTTATTCTAAATAAGCGTGTAGTAGCATAATTCTTAACCAAGTTTTCTATCAAATCCTTGAGACTTGGAAGAAGAGCGAGAACAGGGCTGGATTAAATGCAGAGTTCATAAGGAGGGGCTGGAGAGACTGTTAGGTTAGTAAGAGCTTGGTATGTCTGTCATGTTCACTGTTGTACCCCCAAATAACTGGCACTGGGCCTGACACACAGTAGGAATCTCTTTGCATGTTTATTGAATCACTGTACACATGATTGAGAGGTTAGGGAAGAAACAGGAGTAGGATGGAAAAGTACTTTTAGATGAGACTTGGTTTGAGTAATCCCAGTATACTCACGTGACACATCTCTTAACTCTTCTGGTCCTTAGCTTCATCACTGTAAATTGAAAAGATTCTGTTAGATGATACCTAAGCTCCTTTAACTATAATTTTTTTCCTTTTAATGACATCGAATGAGAAGTAGTTCAGTAAGTGAGGAAGAAGCATGTCAGAGCCTTTGGGGAAGTAGTTGTATATGGATGTAATGTGAAGTATAGCCCTTCAGGGAGTTGAGGGGTGAGTATCTATACAGAGAGCTAGCTAATGACAGAAACGAACAGTGGATTTAAAAAAAGGTAGTTCCAGGGGGGTTTTCAAATCGAGTAGTAGCATAGCAGGGATATTTTGGTGGCAGGGGTTATGAAAGGAAATAGGGGTTGAGAATACTAAATTTAGCAGCTCTTTTTAAATTATTACTTTAGACTGGAGAGAAGTGGCCTATAGTGTCTTTTAATGCAGAGAGGAGGAGCTGAGCCTCAGAGAAAGCAAAGCCAAGGCTGTGTAGCACTACAGACCATCCTGGGCCCTGTGTGAGCAAATTGTGTGGCTACTGTTTTCCAGTGTGCTTTTTCTGCACCCTCACTCCCTCAACCCGCTTCTTAGAAGTTCCGATCTAGAGTTTAGCAGAAAGCCAGTTCTTAGCAGATACTTGTTCTGTTTGTACTTTGAAGGATTTTGTGTCAAGTATTGGTAGAGATTTAAAAATATACCAAATACGCAGAAAAACTTGATTCGGCGTAAGAGACTTGACCTATTTTGTTTGTCTGGCTGACATTTTTTAAAGCACCATGACATTTGAAATTGTATTTCTTTTTCCTGTTGTGATTCTTTTCAAATATTCAGAGGTCTTAATTGCTGAAATACCTTTTTTTTAAAAAAGTTATTTTACTTATTTTATTTTTGGCTGCGCTGGGTCTTCATTGCTGCGCGCGGGCTTTCTCTAGTTGCGGCAAGCGGGGTCTCCTCTTTGTTGCAGTGCGTGGGCTTCTCATTGTGGTGGCTTCTCTTGTTGCGGAGCATGAGCTCTAGGTGCACTGGCTTCAGTAGTTGTGGCACGCAGGCTCAGTAGTAGTGGTGCATGGGCTTAGTTGCCCCGTGGCATGTGGGATCTTCCTGGACCAGGGCTCGAACCTGTGTCCCCCGCGTTGGCAGGTGGACTCCTAACCACTGCGCCACCAGGGAAGCCCTGAAATACCTTTTTTTAATATATAAATTTTAAGGCCATTATTGTTTCCATGGTTTTAATGTTTCCCACGGTTTTATTATCCTGAAGCAAACCATGTTTTTGCTCTAATAGAGTTTAGGTTGTAAAATCAAATGTTTGATTATTCATTTTAGACTGTGCTTCCAACAGTTTATTTTTAAAACATCAATATTTTGTTCATCTGGTTATGAGGACCCTCAAAAGTAATCCATTGGCAAATAATTAAGAAAGTGAGTGAGGAGTCTGACTTCTACTTAACCTTTCAGCTCATAAAGACCAAATGCCCAAAGATATTACTTTTAGGTTCTAATGTAAAGAATTAATATTTCTAGATTTAACAAATTCTTTTTTAGTGCACTCTGTAAAATTGCCATCACCCTTAGGAAGCTGTTCTGCAGTTCTTAGTCCATTAAATCTACTTGTTAGACCTGTAAGTCATGTAAGAGATTAAAAAAAAAAGAACTCTGGAATATTTTAAAATTTTGCGTTGGATAACGTCTTGGAAAAGAAAATATACAGTTTTATGTTAATACTAATAAGCAGAACAAAAAGCAAGGCTTTTTAAACAGCTTTTTTCTTTTTTGGGGAAAGTCAGTTGAGAGTATCTCTTTTTTTTCTTTATTTCAATTTAAAAAATGGGAAGAGTTGATTTATAATGTGTTAGTTTCTGCTATACAGCAGAGTGATTCAGTTATACATATATGTATTCTTTTTCATATTCTTTTCCATTATGGTTTATTACAGAATATTGAATTTAATTCCCTGTGCTATACAGCAAGACGTTGTCTACCTTGTTGTTGTACTGCTAATCCAAAACTCCTACCGCTTCCCTCCCCCACCCCCTTTCCCCGTTGGTAAACATAAGTTTGTTTTCTGTGACTGAGTCTGTTTCTGTTTCATAAATAAGTTCATTTGTGTCATATTTTAGATTCCATGTATAAGTGATAGCATATGGTATTTGTCTTTCTGATTTACTTCACTTAGTATGATAATCTCTAGGTCCATCCATGTTGCTGTAAATGGCATTATTTCATTACTTTTTATGGCTGAGTAGTACTCCATTTTGTATATATAACTCATCTTCTTTGTTCATCTGTCAGTGGACATTTAGGTTGCTTCTGTGTCTTGACTGTTGTAAATAGTACTACTGTGAATACTGAGGTGCACATATCTTTTTGGATTTTGGTTTTCTCTGGATAAATGCCCAGGAGTGGGGGCTTCCCTGGTGGCGCAGTGGTTGAGAGTTCGCCTGCCGATGCAGGGGACGTGGGTTCGTGCCCCGGTCCGGGAGGATCCCACATGCCGCGGAGCGGCTGGGCCCGTGAGCCATGGCCGCTGGGCCTGCGCGTCCGGAGCCTGTGCTCCGCAGCGGGAGAGGCCACAACAGTGAGAGGCCGGCGTACCGCAAAAAAAAAAAAAAAAAAAAAAATGCCCAGGAGTGGGATTGCTGGATCATATGGTAGCTCTATTTTTAGTTTTTGAAGGAACCTCCATACTGTTTTCCATGATGGCTGCACCAATTTACATTCCCACCAACAGTGTAGGAGGTTCTCTTTTCTCCACACCCTCTCCAGCATTTGTTTCAGTGGCCATTCTGACCAGTGTGAGGTACCTCATTGTAGTTTTGATTTGTATTTCTCTAATAATTAGTGATGTTGAGCATCTTTTCATGTGCCTATTGAGAATCTGTATGTCTTCTTTGGAGAAGTATTTATTTAGGTTTTCTGCCCATTTTTTGATTGGGTTGTTTTTTTGTTATTGAATTGTATGAGCTGTTTGTATATTTTGGTAATTAAGGCCTTGTCAGTCAAATTGTTGGCAGATATTTTCTCCCATTTGTAGGTTGTCTTTTCGTTTGTTTGTGGTTTCCTTTGCAATGTAAAAGCTTATAGGTTTGATTAGTTCCCATTTGTTTATTTTTGCTTTTATTTCTGTTGCCTTGGGAGACTGACCTAAGGAAACATTGCTAAGTCAGGGAATGTTTTGCCTGTGTTCTCTTCTAGGAGTTTTATGGTGTCATGTGCTATATTTAATCCATTTTGAGTTTATATTTGTGTATGGTGTGAGGGTATGTTCTAACTTCATTGATTAACGTGTGGCTGTCCAGCTTTCCCAGCACCACTTGCTGAAGAGATTGTTTTTTCTCCATTGTATATTTTTGCTTGCATTGTCAAAGATTTTTTTTTTTTTTTTTTTTGGCTGCGCCACCTGGCATGCAGAACCTTAGTTCCCCAGCCAGGGATCCAATCTGTGCCCCCTGCAGTGGAAGCAGAGTCCTAGCCACTGGACCATCAGGGATTTCCTGTCGAAGATTAATTGGCCATAGGTGTGTGGGTTTATTTTTGGGCTCTGTATTCTGTTCCATTGATAAATATATCTGTTTTGGGGGAGAGTATCCATTTCTAATGTTCTGACTTGTTAGACCTGTAGGTCATGTAAGAGGGCATTCAAGCTCATATTCTTTATCAGGGCCTATTCTGTAGCCCTGTAATTAAAGATTATTACATGTATCATTCTGAAACTGAATTTGGACAGTTACAGTAACAAAATATATCATTTTTTTTTGTGTCTTTCAGAATCATGGTGTCATGGAGAGGGATATACTTTATACTCACTCTGTTTTGGGGAAGCTTTTTTGGAAGCATTTTCATGCTGGGTCCCTTTTTACCTTTGATGTTTATAAACCCATCTTGGTATCGCTGGATCAACAACCGCCTTGTGGCAACCTGGCTCACGCTACCTGTGGTAAGTTAAACAGCAGAGAAAGAGACCATACCAAAGAGACCGTACCAAAGTGACCATACCAAAGTGGCCTAGCCTATTGATTTGTATTTTGTTAGAGTCAGATTTAGTCAAATATTAGAAGAAACATATTCGTGTTACATAAGAAGCACATTAGTTTTTGTATTTCCCCCTTTAAATGAAAGAGAGAAATGAAGTAGTTCATGTCCTTGAAATAAAATATGTATTTAAGGGCTATATTCCAAAATTGAGTTTCTTCCATATTCCTAATGAATTTTATTTTCCTTCATTGGGGTATACTTTAGTACAATGCAAAAATCTAAAGATGCCGACTGAAGAGTTTTTACATTGTTAATTTTATATTGCATTTCCGTTTATTGTATTTATTTCTATTTATTTATTTTATTTTTGGCTGCATTGGGTCTTTGTTGCTGTGTGCAGGTTTTCTCTGGTTGTGGCAAGCGGGGGCTACTCTTCATCATGGTGTGCGGGCTTCTCATTGTGGTGGCTTCTCTTGTTGTGGAGCACGAGCCTTAGGCACATGGGCTTCAGTAGTTGTGGCACGCAGGCTCAGTAGTTGTGGTTCACAGGCTCTAGAATGCAGGCTCAGTAGTTGTGGCACACGGGCTTAGTTGCTCTGCAGCCTGTGGGATCTTGCCAGACCAGGGCTTGAACCCGTGTCCCCTGCATTGGCAGGAGGATTCTTAACCACTGCACCACCAGGGAAGCCCTATTCTATTTTATTTTGTACTTCTCATGCTGCTTCTTCTTTTTTTTTTGGTCTTATTTATTTATTTAATATACATGTATCTATTCTTTTTCAAATTCTTTTCCCATTTAGGTTATTACAGAATATTGAGCAGAGTTCCCTGTGCTATACAGTAGGTCCTTGTTGGTTATCTCTTTTAAATATAATGTATGTATATGTCAATCCCAAACTCCCAGTTTATCCTCTCCCCCCCACTCCTTCCCCTTTGGTAACCATAAGTTTGTGAGTGTGTTTCTGGATAAGTGCATTTGTATCTTTTTTTTTTTTTTTTTAAGATTCCGCATACAAGCAATATCATATGATATTTGTCTTTCTCTGTCTGACTTACTTCACTTAGTATGATAATCTCCAGGTCTATCCATGTTGTTGCAAATGGCATTATTTCATTCTTTTTAATGGCAGAGTAATATTCCATTGTATGTATGTACCACATCTTTATCCATTAATTGGTCAATGGACATTAGGTTGCTTCCATGTCTTGCCTATCATAAACAGTGCTGCAATGAACATTGGGGTGCATGTATGCTTTTGAACCATAGTTTTATCCAGATATATGCCCAGGAGTGGGATTGCTGGATCATATGGTAGTTCTGTTTTTAGTTTTCTAAGGACACTCCATACTGTTTTCCATAGTGGCTCTCCCAATTTACATTCCCGCTAACAGTGTAGGAGGTTTCCATTTTCTCCACACCCTCTCCATCATTTATTGTTTGTAGACTTTTTGATGATGGCCATTCTGATCGGTGTGACGTGATATCTCATTGTAGTTTTGATTTGCATTTCTCTAATAATTAGCGATGTTGAGCACCTTCATGTGCCTCTTGGCCATCTGTATGTCTTCTTTGGAAAAATATTTAGGTCTTCTGCCCATTTTTTGATTGGGTTGTTTGTCTTATTGATATTGAGCTGCACGAGATGTTTGTAAATTTTGGAGATTAATCCCTTGTCGGTCGCATTGTTTGCAAATATTTTCTCCCATTCTGTGGGGTGTCTTTTTGTTTATGGTTTCCCCTGCCGTGAAAAAGCTTTTGAGTTTAAATAGGTCCCATTAGTTTATTTTTATTTCCGTTACTCTAGCAGATGGATTGAAAAAGATCTTGCTGTATTTTATGTCAAAGAGTGTCCTTCCTATGTTTTCCACTAAGAATTTTATAGTATTGGGTCTTTTTAGGTCTTTCATTCATTTTGACTTGATTTTTGTGTCTGGTGTATGAGAATGTTCTAGTGTCATTCTATTACAGGTAGCTGTACAGTTTTCCCAGCCCCATTTATTGAAGAGACTGACTTTCTTCTTGTGTAGTCTTTTCTCCTTTGTCATAGATTAGTTGACCATAGATGTGTGGGTTTATTTCTGGGCTTTCCATCCTGTTCCATTGATGTATATCTCTGTTTTTGTGCCAGTACCATACTGTTTTGATGACTGTAGCTTTGTAGTATAATATGAAGTCAGGGAGCCTGTTTCCTCCATCTCTGTTTTTCTTTCTCAGGATTGCTTTGGCTATTTGGGGTCTTTTGTGTCTCCATACAAATTAAAAAAAAAATTTGTTCCAGTTCTGTGGAAAATGCCATTGATAATTTGATAGGGATTACATTGAATCTGTAGATTGCCTTGAGTAGTATAGTCATTTTGACACTATTGACTCATCCAACCCAAGAACATGGTATATCCTTCTATATGTTTGTGTCTTTAATTTCTTTCATCAGTGTCTTACGGTTTTCAGAGTACAGGTCTTTTGTCTCCTTAGGTAGGTTTATTCCTCGGTATTTTATTCTTCTTGATGTGACAGTAAATGGGATTGTTTCTTCAACTTCTCTTTCTGATCTTTCATCGTTAGTGTATAGAAATGTAACAGATTTCTGTGCATTAATTTTGTATCCTGCAACTTTACCGAATTCATTGATGAGGTCTAGTAGTTTTCTGGTAGCATCGTTAGGACTTTCTATGTATAGTATCATGTTGTCTACAAACAGTGACAGTCTTACTACTTCTTTTCCAATTTGGACTAATTTATTTCTTTTTCTTCTCTGATTGCCATGGCTAGGACTTCCAAAACTATGTTGAATAAAAGTGGCGAGAATGGACATTGTTGTGTTCTTCCTGATCTTAGAGGAAATGCTTTCAGCTTTTCACTGTAGAGTTTGATGTTAGCTGTACATTTGTCATATGTGGCCTTTATTGTGTTGAGGTTAGTTCCTTCTATAGTGACTTCCTGGAGAGTTTTTATCATAAATGGTGCTGAATTTTGTCAAGAGCTTTTTCTTCATCTGTTGAGATGATCATATGTTTTTTTTTGCGGTAGGCGGGCCTCTCACTATTGTGGCCTCTCCCTTTGCGGAGCACAGGCTCCGGACGCGCAGGCTCAGCGGCCATGGCTCACGGGCCCAGCGGCTCCGCGGCATGTGGGATCTTCCCGGACTGGGGCACGAACCCGTGTCCCCTGCATCAGCAGGCGGACTCTCAACCACTGCGCCACCAGGGAAGCCCGATCATATGGTTTTAATCTTCGATTTGTTGATGTGGTGTATTACACTGATTGATTTGCAGATGTTGAAAACTCCTTGCATCCTCTGGGATAAGTCCCACTTGCTCGTGGTGTATGATCCTCTTAATGTATTGTTGGGTTTGGTTTGTTAGTGTTTTGTCGCACATTTTCGCATCTGTGTTTATCAGTGGTGTTGGCCTGTAATTTTCTTTTTTTGTGGTATCTTTGGTTTTGGTATCAGGGTGATGGTGGCCTCATAGAATGAGTTTGGGAGTGTTTGTTCCTCTGCAGTTTTTTGGAATAGTTCAAGAAGGATAGGTGCTAACTCTTTTCTAAATGTTTGATAGAATTTTCCTATGAAGCCATCTAGTCCTGGACTTTTGTTTGTTCTAGTTTTTTAATCACAGTTTCAATTTCAGTACTTGTGACTGGTCAGTTCATAGTTTCTGATTCTTCCTGGTCAGTTCATAGTTTCTAATTCTTCCTGGTTCAGTCTTGAGAGATTGTACCTTTCTGAGAGTTTGTCCATTTCTTCCAGGGTTGCCCATTTTATTGGCATACAGTTGTTTGTAGTATAGTCTCACATGAAATTTTGTATTTCTGTGGTGTCTTTCGCAAATTCTTCTTTTTCATTTCTAATCTTACTGATTTGAGCCCTCTCTTGTTCTCTCGATGAGACTGGCTAAAGGTGTATCAATTTTGTTTATCTTTTCAATGAACCAGCTTTTAGTTTCATTGATCATTTTTTATCATTTTCTTCATCTCTATTTCATTCATTTCTGCTCTGATCTTTATGATTTCTTTCCTTCTTCCAACTTTGGGTTTTGTTTGCTCTTCTTTCTCTAGTTGCTTTAGGTGTTAGGTTAGGTTGTTTATTTGGGATTTTTCTTGTTTCCTGGGGTAAGACTGTATTGCTATAAACTTCTGTCTTAGAACTGCTTTTGCTGTGTCCCACGGTTTTGGATCATAATGCTTTCATTTTCATTTGTCTCCAGGTATTTTTTGATTTCCTCTTTGATATCTTCAGTGAGATCCATTGGTTGTTTAGTAGCATATTGTTTAGCCACCATGTTTGTGTTTTTTTTTGTTTGTTTGTTTGTTTGTTTGTTTTTGGTGGTACGCGGGCCTCTCACTGGTGTGGCCTTTCCCATTGCGGAGCACAGGCTCCGGACGCGCAGGCTCAGCGGCCATGGCTCACGGGCCCAGCCGCTCCGCAGCATGTGGGATCCTCCCGGACCGGGGCGCGAACCCATGTCCCCTGCATCGGCAGGCGGACTCCCAACCACTGCGCCACCAGGGAAGCCCCCGTTTGTGTTTTTTAAAGTTTTTTTCTTGTAGGTAATTTCTAATATCATAGCATTGTGGTCGGAAAAGATGCTTGATATGATTTCAGTTCTTTTAAATTTACCAAGGCTCACTTTGTGGCCCAGCATGTGATCAGTCCTGGAGAATGTTCCATGTGCAATTGAGAAGAATGTGTATTCTGCTGCTTTTGGATGGAATGTTCGATAAATATCACTTACGTCCATCTCCTCTAGTGTGTCTTTTAAGTCCTGTGTTTCCTTACTGATTTTCTGTCTGAATGATCTGTTCATTGATAAAAGTGGGGTGTTAGAGTCCCCCACTATTATTGTGTTACTGTCGATTTCTCCTTTTATGACTGTTAGCATTTGCCTTATATATTGAGGTGCTCCTATGTTGGGTGCATATATACTTGTAATTGTTATTTCTTCTCGGATTGATCCCTTCATCATTATGTAGTGTCCTTCTTTGTCTCTTGTAACAGTCTTTATTTTAAAGTCTTTTTGTCTGATATGAGTATTGCTACTCCAGCTTTCTTTTGATTTCCATTTGCATGGAATACCTTCTTCCATCCCCTGTCTTTCAGTCTGTATGTGTCCCTAGATCTGAAGTGGGTCTCTTGTAGACAGCAAATATATGGGTCTTGTTTTTGTATCTATTCAGCCTTTGTCTTTTGGTTGAAGCATTTAACCCATTTACATTTAAGGTAATTATCTATATGTATGTTCCTGTTACCATTTTCTTTATTGTTTTGGGTTTGTCTTTGTAGGTCTGTTTCTTCTCTTGTGTTTCTTGCCTAGAGATGTTCCTTTAGCATTTGTTGTAAAGCTGGTTTGGTGGTGCTTATTAATTCTCTTAGCTTTTGCTTGTCTGTAAAGCTTTTGATTTCTCTGTTGAATATGAATGTGATCCTTGCTGGGTAGAGTAATCTTGTTTGTAGGTTTTTCCCTTTCATCACTTTAAACATATCCTGCCACTCCCTTCTGGCCTGCATAGTTTCTGCTGAAAAATCACCTGATAACCTTATGGGGATTCCCTTGTATGTTGTTTGTTGCTTTTCCCTTGTTGCTTTTAATATTTTTTCTTTGTATTTAATTTTTGACAGTCTTTTGGTTGAGGTATTTAATCCATTTAAGTTTAAGGTAATTATCAATATGTATGTTCTTACTGCAATGTTGTTTTTTGTTTTTGTAGGTCTTTTTTCATCCCTTCCTCTTTTGTTCTCTTCTCTTAGGATTTTATGACTAATTTTAGTGTTGTGTTTGGATTCCTTTTTCTTTTTTGTGTGCGTATCTATTGTAGATTTTTGGTGTGTGTTTACCACGAGGTTTCGAATAGCACTCTGTATATAAAAAGCATTGTTTTAATTTGCTGGTCTTTTCATTTCAGATGCATTTTCAATAGCCTGTATTTGTACTGTCATCTTCTCATGATTGCTGGGTTTGATATCATATTTGTGTGTGGATGATTTCCTACCTTTACTTCATGTTTGCCTTTACCGTTGAGGTTTTCCACTCGTAATCTTCTTGTTTCTAGTTGTGGCTTTTTCTTTTCCAGCTAGAGAAGTTCCTTCAGCATTTGTTGCAAAGGTGGTCTGGTGTTGCTGAATTCTCTTAGCTTTTGTTTGTCTGTAAAGCTTTTGATTTCTCTGTTGCATCTGATTGAGAGCCTTGTTGGGTAGAGTATTCTTGGTTGTAGGTTTTTCCCTTTCATCACTTAAAATATGGTATATCATGTCACTCCCTTCTGACCTGCAGAGTTTCTGCTGAAAAATCAGCTGATAACCTTAAAGGGTTCCCTTGTATGTTACTTGTTGCTTTTCTCTTGTTGCTTTTTTTTTTTTCGGTACGCGGGCCTCTCATTGCTGCGGCCTCTCCTGTTGCGGAGCACAGGCTCCGGACGCGCAGGCCCAGCGGCCATGGCTCACGGGCCCAGCTGCTCTGTGGCACGTGGGATCCTCCCGGACCGGGGCACGAACCCGCGTCCCCTGCATCGGCAGGCAGACTCTCAACCACTGCGCCACCAGGGAAGCCCCTCTTGTTGCTTTTTATATTTTTTGTCTTTAATTTTTGTCAGTTTGATTACTATGTGTTCCTCCTTGGACTTATTTTTGTGCTTCCTGGACTCGGGTGACTGTTTCCTTTCCCAAGTTAGGGAAGTTTTCAGCTATTATCTATTCAGATATTTTCTCAGACCCTTTCTCTCTCTCTTCTCCTTCTGGGATCCCTATAATGCGAATGTTGGTGCATTTAATATTGTCCCAGAGGCCTTTTATACTGTCCTCATCTGTCCTCATTTCTTTTTATTCCTGTTTCTTTATTCTGTTCCACGGCAGTGATTTCCACCATTCTGTCTTCCAGCTCATTTATCTGTTATTCTGCCTCATTTATCCTGCTATTGATTCTTTGTAGCATTTTTTTTTTTTTTTTTT
>NW_020175666.1:1704789-1714255 GCF_003031525.2 Neophocaena asiaeorientalis asiaeorientalis
TTTTTTTTTTTGCTGTACACAGGCCTCTTACTGTTGTGGCCTCTCCCGTTGCGGAGCACAGGTTCCGGACACACAGGCTCAGGGGCCATGGCTCACGGGCCCAGCCACTCGGCGGCATGTGGGATCTTCCCGGACCAGGGCACGAACCTGTGTGCCCTGCATCGGCAAGTGGACCCTCAACCACTGTGCCACCAGGGAAGCCCCTTTGTAGTGTATTTTTTATTTCAGTTATTGTTCATCTGTGTGTTTATTCTTTATTTCTCCTAGGTCTTTGTTAAATATTTGTTGCATCGTCTAGATCTGTGCCTCCATTCTTTTTCTGAGATCTTGGATCATCTTTACTATCATTGCTCTGAATTCTTTTCAGGTAGATTGCCTATCTCCACTTCACTTTGTTTTTCTTCTGGGATTTTATCTTGTTCCTTCATCTGGGACATATTCCTCTCTCATCCCATTTTGTCTAACTTTCTGTGATTGCAGTTTCCATTCTGCAGCCTGCAGGGATGTAGTTTTCTTGCTTCTACTGTCTGCCCCCTGTTGGATGATGCTGTCTGAGAGGCTTATGCAGGTTTCTGGGTGGGATTGGCTGGTTCCTGTGCACTGGTGGGTGGAGCTGTGTCTTGTCCTTCTGGTGGGCAGGTCTGTGTCAGGGGGTGTGTTTATCTGGCAGCTGTGTGCTCAGGAAGACTTTAACTAGCCTGTCTCCTGATGGGTGGGGCTGCATCTCTGTGGGGGGGGCGGGGGGGGGGGCCCCAGCCCTTGTTTGTTTGGCTTAAGGTGTCCCATCACTGGAGCCTACAGGCTGTTGGTAGGGCCAGGTCTTGGTCATAAAATGGCGGCCTCCAGGAGGGCTCACGTCAATGAGTACTCCCCAGAACTATTGCCACCAGTGTTTTTGTACCCCCGGTGAGCCACAGTGTGTCCCCTCCTTTGCAGGAGACCCTCTAATACCAGCAGGTAGGTCTGGCCCAGGCTCTTATGAGGTCACTGCTTTTTTCCCTGGGTCCTGGTGCACACGACCCCTTGTGTGAGCCCTCCAAGAGTGGAATTTCTGTTTCCCCCAGCCCTGTGGAATCCCTCCTTTCAAACCCTGCTGGCCTTCAAAGCTGGATTCTCTGGGGGCTCCTTCTCCTTTTGCCAGACCCACAGGCTGGGGAGCCTGATGTGGGGCTCAGAATTTTCACTCCTGTGAGAGAACTTCTGTGGTATTGTTTTCCAATTTGTGGGTTGCCTACCCAGCAGGTACAGGATTTGATTTTATCGTGTTTCCGCCCGTTCTGCTGTCTCGTTGTCGCTTCTTTGTCTTTAGATGTAGGATATCTTCTTTGGTAGGTTCGAGTGGTTTTTTTTGGTTGATGATTGTTCAGCAGTTAGTTGTGGTTTTGGTGTTTTTGTAAGAAGAAGTGCGCTCATGTTCTTGTACTTCGCCGTCTTGTCTCCACCTCCTCCATTTATTTTATAAAATGATAAAAATTAAGATTCAGATAACAGACTTTTAAAACTTGTGACATCGATGTGATCAAGTCTCCCCGGTAACCACAGAATTTAGGAATGTGATTTTTTGTCTGTGGGCTGGGTTGAAAACGTGTGAGGTAAAAGTGCATACAAAATGTATAGTACATTCTTGGAACAGCTAGATATTTGCTACGAGGTCTCTGCATACTGCTCTGAGCACATGTCCCTCTGACCCTGAGAGCTGGTTACTCCTGATAGGTTTCCAGTCTATACTTCTCCCTTCTCTGGCACTGAACTGGCTTCAGCCCTTTGTTGTTGCTTAAGAGCAGTGCCTTCTCCAAAAATGAAGCGTTGTGCAAGCAGCCTCCTTTACCTTGAATGGGTCATATTCCCTGAGAGTGTTCTGTTCCTTCTTTTCCCTGAGCAACACCTGGAACTTAATTTTACTGGGTTTATTGACCTGTCTTGGTGGAGGTGGTGAGTATAATACCTGAAAAGGAGAAGAAGGAGGGAATACTCTTCCTTCACTTGAAGGGTCTTCTCTACCTGTTTCTTTTGAATGAGTTGTCTTTTTCCCCTCAGGCAGACTGCCATTGTTGTGTTTGTAGAGAGGAAAGTATCAGTGCTGATGCTATAGACCCCTCAGGTGGAGGCTGATAGGTAAAGATTTCCAGAAACAGTGGTTGGTGGGGGAGTACCTACCCTGATAGAGTAGCCGTTTCTCGAAAGTTCCCTGTAAATTGAAGTTTAATAAATCGTTTACAGTGCACTCTCCTTCTCCTATTTTAAAAATAAATCCTGTGATGAAAAATTTTACAGATTATATTCCTCCCTTGCCACAAGGTTAATTAAAAGTATTTTATTCAGGCATATCTGTTTTATGAAATGTGATATTGTTAAACTAAAAGTAGTCTCCTCCTTCTTCTCATTTTCTTTTCTCTATTTGTACTTAAAGCTGACTTTTGTACAGGCACAAACTAAAGGGATTATAACCTACTGGTAGATAAATACCTGTGGAAAGGTATGGCATATTTAATTCAGATATAAGGAGAAGAATTAGGAGGTTTTGTTTAAAGGAAAAATCAAACTAAAAACCGAAGGGTAGAGACGGGCGCGAGCCGCGGCTGAGGGCGCAAACCCCAGAGACGGGCGCGAGCCGCGGCTAAAACCGCGGACCCCAGAGACGGGCGGGAGACGCTAAGGCTGCTGCTGCCGCCACCACCGAAGGGTAATGATGATCATAGCTATTGACCACTTATGTGGCAGATGTTATGCTAAGTGCTTTAATAAGACAGCTACATTTTAGGTGCCACTATTATCCCCATTTTACAGAAGAGGAAATGGAAGTTTTGAGAAATTTAATAATTTGCCCAAGTTCACATGCATAAGCAAATTATTTAAACAGAGTTGAGATTAAACCCAGTTTGTCTGCTGCCATTAGAGCTTTAGGTGATAAGAAAACCTTCAAGTGTTGGTCAGAGTCACCTGGCACCTTAACCATTCCAGGTGGTAAGAAACTCATTGGCACCTCATGATTGTTTCTAAAGAAGAAGGTTTGGAGTTCTTTTCGAGCCAGGGAGTACCTGACTTTGGGGGCGGGGTGGGAATCTGAGAAACCAACAACTTGTAATAAAATCAGTTTCATTAGTGAGATGATTCGCTTGCAGTGGAAGAGGAAAGTTGGCAAGAAATAGTCATAGAAAGCCTTTTCTTTTTCTAGAGAAACTAAAGACATAGGTTGCTGAAATACCTGGAACAAGGAGCATATTAGTAAATACTCGTTGGATGAGTGGACAAACATAAAGAAGTTTCAGGGTCAAACTATCTCAAACTTTAGAATCAAGAATTGTGCCGTATTCTCTCCTCTATTTGTTGAAAGAAAAATTTATATATATATATATGTTTATATTTTTATAAATGTTATAAAATCATGCCTTTAGGGATTACGTCGTGTATCTTTAGTGTGTCACAGTCCACCTAGAGTAATTTTACTACGTATAAAATGTAAGAGCCTTGTAACAGTGTGGTGCATTTATTCTCACATTCTTTGTGCTGTTATTGTCATATTGCATCTACTTACACAGTAAACTCTGTAGAACAGTGTTTTATCTAAATATCATCCATTTACAGTGTTTTTTGTTTTTTGGCTGCGTTGGGTCTTCAGTGCTACACGCGGGCTTTCTCTAGTTGTGGCAGGCTGGGGCTACCTTTCGTTGTGGTGCGTGGGCTTCTCTCTCTGGTGGCTTCTCTTGTTGCAGAGCACAGGCTCTAGGTGCACAGGTTTCAGTAGTTGTGACGTGTGGGCCCAGTAGTTATGGAGTGCAGGCTCAGTAGTTGTGGCACACGGGCTTAGCTGCTCTGCAGCATGTGGGATCTTCCTGGAGCAGGGATCGACCCCATGTTCCCTGCATTGGCAGGAGGATTCTTAACCACTGTGCCACCGGGGAAGTCCCACAGTGTTCTTTATTCTTCCTGTATGGTACAGTTTCTATCTAGTGACATTTCCCGTCAGCCTGAAGAACTTCCTTAAGCTTTTCTTGTAGTGAGGGCTCCTGTAGATGGAGGGCTCCTGTAGATGGATTCTGTTTTTATTTAATTAAAAGTTAAGTTTGCCTCTATTTTTGAAGGCTAATGTTGCAACATGTGGGCCCAGTAGTTATGGAGTGCAGGCTCAGTAGTTGTGGCACACGGGCTTAGCTGCTCTGCAGCATGTGGGATCTTCCTGGAGCAGGGATCGACCCCATGTTCCCTGCATTGGCAGGAGGATTCTTAACCACTGTGCCACCGGGGAAGTCCCACAGTGTTCTTTATTCTTCCTGTATGGTACAGTTTCTATCTAGTGACATTTCCCGTCAGCCTGAAGAACTTCCTTAAGCTTTTCTTGTAGTGAGGGCTCCTGTAGATGGAGGGCTCCTGTAGATGGATTCTGTTTTTATTTAATTAAAAGTTAAGTTTGCCTCTATTTTTGAAGGCTAATGTTGCTGGCATTTCTGGGATGACTCCCCCTGCAGGGCTCCCCACCCCCCACTTTGAAGTTCCCTGTCTTATGTTCCTCTTGAAGTTCTCCATTGTTTTTGATAAAAAGTTAGCTATCATACGTGTTGTTGCTTCCCTTTATGTAATGTGTCATTTTCCTCTGGCTGCTTTAAAGATTTCTCTTTGTTTTTTAGCAGTTTGATTATGATATGCTTAGGTATAGTTTTCTTTATTTTGCCATGTTCCATTGGACGTCTTAGATCTGTAGCTTTGTTTTTGTCCAGATTGGGAAATTTGGGGCCATTATTTCTTTACATATTTTTTTCTGCCCCGTTTACTCTCTTTTATCCTTTTGTGTCCACAACTATATGTATGTTAGATTGCTTAGATTGTTACACAGGTCACCAAGTTCACTGTGACCCTCTATTTTGCCATCTCTAATCTGTGTTTTGTTTACACAGTGGATTTCAATTTAAAATACTGTAAAGTTCTAGAACTTACATTATTGGTTTCACTGCTTTCTTGAGATTCCTCAAGTTGTAATTACAATGACTATATTTTCCTGTAAGTCAGCTGGGTAGTTAAGTGTGGTGCCACTTACTCTGTTAGGGCCCTCATCCTCTTTTTTTATTTTTCTGTAGGAAATACTTTGCATTGAATGTTTGCATAATTCCTACATTATTAGTATATATCCTCCTTATCTTTCAGGCAAAATTTCTTTCTCTTAATAGAAGGATGTTTTGTGTTGTAACTTGTGTTTATTGAAAAAGTAGCAGCAGGATCCCTGTACACTCATTTATTTATTATTAATTTATTAACTCTTAAGTGTCGACCATCCTAGCATATGACCTCTGTCCTTGTGACCTCTGTCCTTGTGGAGATAGATAATAGTTCTCTACCTAAACTGTCTTTCCTAGTTGTAGATTTACACAACTTGACTAATTTCTTTTCTGGCTTTCATTTGACTGAAAGACTACTTCCTTTGTTAGAGGACAGAAGTTGACTTTCCAGGCCATGACTTTTTAGAGTTAGATTTTTAAATTCAGCTTTAAAGATATGAAGCCCAGTGTTTTGTTGCAGCTGTCAAACATATGATTTAATGTAAAATATTCATTTTGTGGTATTGTTTCAATCACCATTACTCATTTATTTATAAAGCATTTCTCCATGAAATACTTATATTAAGTGAAATAAGCGTATTGTTCAGTTACATAAAATTAACCATCACAAGGAGCTATTTCTAATAAGTCATCTACAAACTGTTAAATAATTCTATTTATAGTCATTATAAAATCAGAGACATTTTGTTTTGAAAGTTATAAATTTTCAAGTCATTTACATAACTTTAAGGTTTTTATTTCATCATCTGTACAATAAGGAAATTGGAGTAGGTGATCTTTTGAGATCCATTCCAGAGTCAGCAATGTGTATCTGATTCTAAAGCAAACATTTAGAGGTAAATTATTTTTTTTAATAACAGTCATATGTTGCTGCTACACTTCGTTTTCTCTAATGTGATAAATTTTCCACAGTGTATGACTTTTTGATTATAAATTACATGTTTTTGGCTGAATCTCTCCACCAAAACCGTAAGAGTTTTGAGTATTTTCTTGAGTTACTACATTGATAGAAATCATTGCAATTGTTATGCTTTCCAGGGTCTAATCAATCTAATTTCTTTGGAAAGCCAATATAAGCAGACTGCTTATTCGTACAGGTATTAGAAACAGACTCTTGGTTTCACTGTTGGCCTTCCCACTTTCTAGTCATTTGAACTTGGCTAAACTACTTAGCTTCTCTAAACTTCTCTTCCTTCATCTGTTTAAAAATAAATAAATAAAGGAGTTCTACCCCAGAGTTATTGTGATGTCTAGATGAGATAATGAACATAGCCTTTCCAAAGTAAGCAGTAAATGTTTGCTACTATAAAAGTTTTAGGGGGTAGGCTAAACTACATTATCAAAGAAAGTTCAAAACATAGTGGCTGGAAAAAGGCAGAACTTTATCCACCCTCAAGTCCAGGTTGACAGGTTAGCTTTGTTCCCTGATGTCACTCAGGGACTCCGATTCCTTCCACCCAGCCTGGCATAATATCCTCTTCTATATGGTCAAGACTGTTCACTACCCCTTCTTTCCCCCACTCAGCAGGAAGTGGGGAGGGAAGGAAGTCCAGAGCAAGTGCTTTCCCTTTAGACCAGTGAATTACAAGTTGTACATAATCTCTCTTGCTCACCCCATTGGTGAGAACAGCTAAAAGCTGTAACAGAATCTGGGAAGTGTAGTCTTTTTTTCTGACAGCCATGTACACAATTAAAATCTATTACTCTGGAAGAAATGGACAAATTAACTGGACAAATTCTGCCATAGCTGCTCCTACTACTGTTACTACTAGTACCAATACTGTTACAGCAGAATTATGTCATATCTCTATTTACCTTCTACAGCTTCACTTACGTGTACTAGGGTGGATATGGGGAGAGTGGAGAGATGAGACTGAATGTTTGAAATGTGAGTGGTCCGGTGCTGAATATGATTCTTGTGTTTAAAACAATATGCAAACCAATAATTTCATCTGATGGTCAGTTGGAGAAATCTGGTCCAACATTTAGAAAAAACAGGCTGAGCTGGTCTTACTGATGTGTGCTGGTCTCTTGTAGGTACTTTCCTATGAGATATTCAAGGGTAATTTCAGCTATTCCTGACTTTTGCCTTATTACCTGTCTTCAGAGCTTATCACATAGGCAAGATTCAACCACCACTGTAGTGTTAAATTGGTGTATATTTGCAAAAACTTCTGTTACTCAACTTTTTAACTCACTGGCTTACTCACCAGTAGTGGCATATCGAGCAGAGAGTCATTCAGTTAGAAATGTATAGAAGTTGAATCCCTTGTAGCGAGGTTATAGAAAGTTGATGTTCTGGTTTTGAGAAAGTGAACACCTCTGTTAAAAGAAATGGAGGAAAAACTGTCAGGGTGTCTTTTATATCTTTTATTTCATACCTTCATACGGTGCTAATGGAGTTTTTATTTTGAAGCAAATAGTACAACAGATCATTTTTTATTCAGAAGGAATTTAGCTTTCTCTCCCCATAGGTGTACTTTATTTTAAGCAATCCCAACCAGTTAAAAATCATTTTTCAGTAAAAATAAATTAGGGTAAATGCATTTAGACTAATTATTGCTTCACAGAAATGGTCACAAATGATCTTTTCTTTTGTAAGCTTCTCCTGTTCCTTAAAATGATTTCATTGGCAAGATTTTTCTTATCTTACTATTTTTAACTGGCACATTTTCTGTTAAATGAGATACCACAATAAAATCATTTAGAATCTTAGAGTTAGATGAGACTTTGAGGTCACCTAGTCTAACTTACCTGTGTGTCTGAGAATCCTTTCCTGAAGTCTGCAAAGTACGTCTAGTCTGCAATTCAGTCTCCCTTGGAACATTTTTGTAATGAGGAGTACATACCCTTGTTCATTTAACTTTTGAATGGTTCTCTTCAGCATAATCAATACTGTCAGGTCAAACTTTGCTTGTGCCCAGAGCAGTTTTTCCTTCTGAAAATTCTGAGTCTTTCCAACAGTGTTTGTTAGCTAATTACTGAGATTATTAGAACTACTTGGAGTTCTGTCCTTTCACCATAAATCATGTCATAGGAATCCAGCAGTCATTTTCTAACTCCCCATCTAGGACACATGTCTCTTCCACAGCTTGCTGATTCCATTCCCATCCTAGAACACAACAGGTGTTCAACAAACATAGATTACTGAATATAATTTCCGTCTAGACTGCTCCTCTTAAGAAAGGGGGGTCTCAGTCTTTGATGAATGATTTGGGATTGATGAATGACTTGGGATTGCACGTCTTTAAATAGCTAAGGATTTGAGGAGCCGGGCCTAAGCTTAGTCTGAAAAGCCAAGGCAGACTTGGAGATGAGGAACGTCATAGATCTTCCTTACATCAGACTAAGTAAAGATGCACTGGAGTAATACATAGGAACATGGGGCATGATGGCAAAACTGATTGTCTGTGATCATGAGGGGACCCATTCATCTTTGTTTTCATACACACTTGGAGGTAGTAAATAGTGGTATATAAAAGATCCTCAGAAATTAACTTATGTATTTCTAATTCTACGCGAGATCTTTGACCAGTTAAGTAAAAGTCATGAGAATTATCACTCTTGGTTCAGTTTAAGACATAAAACATTAAAAAATTTTATAAGATTTGTTTCTTACTGCTAAAACTGTTATTTTCTGTACTAGAAACAAACAACAAATATGAGAATAGTGTCTTTTTTTTTTTAAACAGTTTTTGATCTGGAATATTTGAATTCTGGCGTTCTTTATAGGCATTACAACTTTATTTCTATAGTGTATTTGTTATTCTGCTTTTGCAGGAGCTGTAAATAACGTTGACTGGGTATGTCTTATCTGGTATTAAAAATGATTAATGTGAACTAGAGATCTAGGCTGCCCAGAAGATTATATATAACTTTCAGGCACATTCTGATAGAGTGCTGGATGGCAGGGAGGAGAATACTTCATGATATGCTCCTCTACAGTCTAGGATTTTTTTTTTTGACATTCACTATAACGAAAGGCTAACGATTGTTTTGGGATTCATAGGAAACATGTATTAGAAATTACACATGTAAGGTTAGAGTTGGTGTTTGTTTGGGAATTATAGGCTTAAGGTTTTTAACTGTTTTCTATAGTACAACATACAATTAGTAGTCAGCTGCCTCTCTCTACCAGTTAAAGGAAGGGTTCCTTGCATTTCAGTTCTTTGCAAAATCTGAAAAGTATATCATATTTGGAATGCAGAGTGGGGTTGATCTAAACTAACCTTGGATGGTGACTTCAGACATGTCATCTGGGCCAAGACATATAATTCAGTGATTCACTTTGGTAGTTGACAGCCCTTTACACTTTAAGTGGAAAAGTGGTTATTTCTTGCTGTGGGTCCAAGTCTAGAGGGCTCCTCCCTGATCTTCTCCATCCTGAACTCTCTTCTACATTGGAACTTAAGTTC
>NW_020175666.1:1714284-1775189 GCF_003031525.2 Neophocaena asiaeorientalis asiaeorientalis
TTATGGACGCTTTTGAAAATTTGACGAAAACCGCAGGCATTTTGTAGCTACTTTAGCCCAAATGATCATGTTGTACATCTTAACCCTCTGACTCTGTAATACTGTGGACATAATAACAAACATATCTAACTTGTTTTTAAAGCTAATATTCCTTTTAACTTGTTTTTTTCTTGGTCCTATTTGAGGTCCTATTGTTCTTTTGTATTATACTTTTTTAAAATATACTGAAAAATTAATAAAACATAAAGGCACTTTAATAAATAATTTTAAAGTGTAACTATCAGCCAAATCAAGAAGTAGGAAATTGTCAGCAAGCCACCTAGCTTCCCAGTCGCAACACCTTCCTATTTAGTAGACGTAGCTACTGTCCTGACTTGTAAGTTAGTTATTTCCTTGCTTTTCTTTTTAATTTACCACTTGTATTTTTACCATCTGTATATTTATCCCTAGAATATCTTAGTTACTGTCTGTTTCAGAAAGATTTATATATGGACACTTAATGTACATATTCGTTTGTTTTTTTTCTCTCAACATTATGCTTGTATGTTGTCCATGTTGCTGTAGCTGTCCATAGTTCATTTGTTTTCATTGTATCATATTCCATTGCATAACTGTACCATAGTTTAGTGCCAGAGAACTTTTGATTTTCTTGTCTTTTATGTGCTGTGGACCAGTTTTCTCTCCATTAATCAAATATTTATTAAGTAGTAAATTTGTTACATGTAAATTATTCAAAAATTTAAGTGGGCATTGAAATCAGTATTAATATGTTATTGTTCTTTCGAGAACTTCAGTCTGTAATTTATTTTCTTCTAAATATTTCATATATACTTTATGTCTGGCCATCAGAAAAGTTAATTAAGCAAATTTGGCAAATATTTGATCTTCTATGTGTCAAGCACTGTTGTAGGTACTGGGGCTGCAGCACTTTGTTTAAAAGAATCTTAGTACAGAAAGGTATAAAATGAAAAATTTGACTCTGTTCCCTCAGTCCTATGGTCAGTATTAAATTTCTTGACTATTCTATTAAAAAATTTAAAAATCCTTATATATGTATAACCTGAAAAAATTACACAGTGGAAACTTTTTGTACTTTTTCTTTTTGTCTTAATAATCCATCTTGAAGATTTCAATGAAAGTTAGCATTTTTAAATTAGGGAACTGCCAGAAACTTAAATTAGTAGAACAGTGCCTTCATGTTCTTCCAGATTAACTTCTTTTTCTTAATTTATTATAGAAGCAAGAATAACATGCTTTTGACTTATTAGAAATCAGATTTATTTATAGGACATGATCAAATTTACCTATGGAAAATCATAACTTTAAACTGTTAAATATCTGTATTGCTTTTTCTGTAGGCATTGCTGGAGACCGTGTTTGGTGTAAAAGTGATTATAACAGGCGATGCATTTGTTCCTGGAGAGAGAAGTGTCATTATCATGAATCATCGGACAAGAATGGACTGGATGTTCCTGTGGAATTGTCTGATGAGATACAGCTACCTCAGATTAGAGAAAATTTGCCTCAAAGCCACTCTCAAATGTGTTCCAGGATTTGGTAGGCTATTCACAAATTATTATAAGTTGTTCATTTATTTTATATGTGATGTACTCACTCTAAAACTACAGAATAACTTACTAAACTCCACTTAAGTATTAAAGCCTTTTCCACTTTTTTCCCTCGGGGATTATAGATTATTTTAATCCTTTTTCGGAAACATCTTACCTTGAAAGAGAATAAACTATTCACAAGGAAGTAGATATGGTCCCAGAAGGACCAAAAATTTGAAGAATATGAATTAATAGTTCAGTAACTTTTTATTACATGTCATACTTGTGGTAATTTAGACCAGAAAGTGGTCTGTGCTGATAAGGTACTTGAAAGGAACTGATTCATTCACATTTATCTAATAAATAGTAATTGAATAACCATTGGTTCCAAGCGTTATACCAGGTGCCGGTGTTTTCTGAACTTACCTAATCCATCACTTTTTTTTTTTTTTAAAAGGCTTTTCACTGTCCTTGTTGTATACTATAATATTAAATATTTATTTTCCATAGTTAGGAAAGCAGCATGTTCACTGAGTGGTGCATAAGTAGGGATATGTCAACATTGCATGTTAAAGCTTAATTGATCTCCACTCTGTAATATGAAGTAGGGGTGAGGAACAGACTAAAAATATATTCAGACCAGTTATTCACATGAGTGGATGAAGCACCCACTATACTCCCTAACAGCCTCATCCATTAAATCTGTACTTCTTTGGTTTCCTATGTAATATTTCTTATTTGAATTCTTTGCTCTCTAAACCATGTATGTGCCTATCAGTGTACCGAAATTGTGTAGGATTTGTGAGGGCAAAGGGCAGGCATTGTCCTCAGGATAGACTAGTAAGAAGCACTGCATGTTTTGTGTTTTAGTTGCCTTCATGCTAATAGTTTTATCTTTCTCTTTGTCACTTGCACAGTATTATGCTCTCAGGATAGTCAGATTCCTTAAATGGCAACTGACTTTCCCTAGAGCAAACATCCCCATAGAACCAGCAGGAAGCTGCAAGGCATTTTATGACCTAGCCCCAGAATTCATATAGCGTCACATCTACAGTACATTATTGGTGGAAGCCATCACTGTCCTCACGGAGTCTAGGGGAGGGAGCATAGACTTCACCTCTTGATGGCAGAAATGTCAAAGATATTATAGTATTTTAAAAACTGCCACATTCCTAAAAAGACTGATCAAAAATGATAATGTCTTATTTATCATTCCTGATCCTACATAAAATAAACAGAATATTAAGAACATTATGTGAATGAGCTTGAAAATATATATGAAATCAACAAATTACAACTGACAAAATACAACTGACAAAATCTGATAATAATGAAAACAAATGAAAAAGAAAATTAAAACAGCTTCGTGTCTAATAAAGAGATTGAATCCATAATTAAGAGCCTTCTTACAATGGTTTTTGGAGGACGATGGCAGCTGCCTGATCTTCCTCATCTTTAAAAAAACAAAAAACATCCAATCAACCAGCAGAGGAAATAAAACCACATATCACTCATCTCTTCAGCATGACCAGGAGACAAGGCATTTAGAAGGTTCTGGTATGAAGTAGAGAAGTCTAAAAGAGTTCTTTCTTTCTACCCTCCCATCATTGCAAACCTGTGGGTTCTGAGAGTGGGTAGAGACTTAAGAGTAGAGAGGCATGGAAAACTTAGAGGAAGCACAGACAAAAGCATCTCCAGAAAAATTAAAGTCCAACACTAAATGCCAAAATACTGAACACAGGTCTGGACATAGTAGTTCACAGCACAAGATATAAGGAAGTGATTAGAAAGACAGTGGGACCTGAAGATGCCTCAGAGAAGTATTGCTTCTGAGGGAGAATCAGATATATAGAGAAGGGCTAGCTTCCCTTAGAAGTGTGGTAGTGAAGGAAAACAAAGAAATTAAAAATCCTGCAGGAATAAAAAGAGAGAGAAGCAAGAAATAACAGTCTTTGCTTACCCCACCCCCAAAATTATACAGCAAAACCCAATAACCATAAAAGGTTTTTAAATTCATAAAAGAAACTTAAGTGGAGGACAGAACTGAAAAACCGAAAAGCCAAAAAATGTACACCATAACACAACACTCCAAACTGAATGGATTATCATTAACTAAGCATTTGGGGATATTAAAAAAAAAGAAAGATACTTTTGAATGAGAAATACAATGAACAGTAATAGACAAGAAAACAAGGAGAAATATAAGTTGAATTCAAGGAGAAAAAAGAAAAGGCAAAATCATGTCAGAAATGAGCGAATTATGAAATATCCAAGAGGAAAATAATAGAGTAAAATGAAAAGAGCAATACAAGAAAACAGAAAATGACTCAACAGTGAAAAGCTGAAAGCATTTCCTCTAAGATGAAGAACAGGACAAGGATGTCTACTCTCAGCCACTTTTTTTTGTTGGCCATGCCATGCAGCTCGTGGGATCTTAGTTCCCTGGCCAGGGATTGAACCTTGGCCACAGCAGTGACAGCACCGAGTCCTAACCCCTGGACCACCATGGAATTCCCACACTCTTGCCACTTTTATTCAACATAGTCTTGGAAGTCCTAGCCACAGCAATCAGAGAAGAAAAAGAAATAAATCCAAAAGAAATCCAGATTGGAAAAGAAGTAGTAAGACTGTTTGCAGAAGTAGTCACTGTTTGCAGATGACATGGTACTACACATAGAGAATCCTAAAGCTGCTACCAGAATCAATAGTGTCAAAATGACTATTCTACCCAAGGCAATCTACAGATTCAGTGCAATCCCTATTAAATTATCAATGGCATTTTCCACAGAACTAGAACAAAAAAATTTTTTAATTTGTATGGAAATACAAAAGACCTCGAATAGCCAAAGCAATCCTGAGAAAGAAAAACAGAGATGGAGGAACCATTCTCCCTGACCCTAGACCATACTACAAAGCTCCAGTCATCAAAACAGTATGGTACTGGCACAAAAACAGATATACACATCAATGGAACAGGATGGAAAGCCCAGAAATAAACCCACACATACATCTATGGTCAATTAATCTATGACAAAGGAGGCAAGACTATACAATGAAGAAAAGTCAGTTTCTTCAATAAGTGGTGCTGGTAAAACTGGACAACTACATATAAAAGAATGAAACTAGAACATTCTATAATGCCAGACACAAAAATAAACTCAAAATGAATCAAAGACCTAAATATAAGATGTGATACTATGAAACTCTTAGAGGAAAACATAGGAAGAACACTCTTTGACATAAAACACAGCAAGGTCTTTTTCAATCCATCTGCTAGGGTAATGGAAATAAAAACAAAAATAAACTAATGGGACCTAATTAAACTCAAAAGCTTTTTCACAGCAGAGGAAACCATAAGTGAAACAAAAAGACACCCCACAGAATGGGAGAAAATATTTGCAAACAATGCGACCGACAAGGGATTAATCTCCAAAATTTACAAGCAGCTCATGCAGCTCAATATTGATAAAACAAACAACCCAATCACAAAATGGGCAGAAGACCTAAATAAATATTTCTCCAAAGAAGACATACACATGGCCAAAAGGCACATGAAAAGATGCCCAACATCACTAATTATTAGAGAAATGCAAATCAAAACTACAATGAGATATCACATCACACCGATCAGAATGGCCATCATCAAAAAGTCTACAAACAGGGCTTCCCTGGTGGCGCAGTGGTTGGGAGTCTGCCTGCCGATGCAGGGGACGCGGGTTCGTGCCCCAGTCTGGGAAGATCCCACGTGCCGCAGAGCGGCTGGACCTGTGAGCCATGGCCGCTGAGCCTGCGCGTCCGGAGCCTGTGCTCCGCAGTGGGAGAGGCCACAGCAGTGAGAGGCCCGCATACCACAAAAAAAAAAAAAGTCTACAAACAATAAATGATGGAGAGGCTGTGGAGAACAGGGAATCCTCCTACACTGTTGGTGGGAATGTAAATTGGTACATCCACTATGGAGAAAACAGTAAAAATAGAACTGCCATATCATCCAGCAATCCCACTCCTGGGCATATATCCAGAGAAAACCATAATCTGAAAAGATACAGGCACCTCAGTGTTCATAGTAGCCACGACATGGAAGCAACGTAAATGTCCATTGATAAAGAAGATGTGGTACATACATACAATGGAATATTACTCAGCCATAAAAAAGAATGAAATAATGCCATTTGCAGCAACATGGATGGACCTAGAGAGTATCACACTAAGTGAAGTAAGTCAAACAGAGAAAGACAAATATCATATGATATCATTTACATGTGGAAGCTTAAATAATTATACAAATGAAGTTATTTACAAACCAGAAACGGACTTACAGATGTCGAAAACAAACTTAAGGTTAGCAAAGGGGAAACGTGGGGGATGGGGAGGGATAAATCAGAAGCTTGTGATTAGCACACGCAAACTACTATATATAAGATAGATAACCAACAAGGACCTACTGTATAGCACAGAGAACTATACTCAATATTTTATAATAACCTGTAAGGGAAAAGAATCTGAAAAAGAATGAACATATGTATATGTATAACTGAATCACTTTGCTGCACACTTGAACCTAGCACAACATTGCAAATCGACTATACTCCAACACAATTTTTTAAAAAACCAAAAGAAAATAGAGAATGAAAGAGAGAAAAAAAGAAAAAAAAATTGTCAGAGAGAAAGTAGTTGAAATGGAACCTAGTTAGAGGAGTTCTAACATCTGTATAATTGGAGCCTCTAAAAAAGACAGTCAAAACAATGTAACTTAAATATTACAAGGGTGATATTTAAAAGTACGACCCAAGAAGAATCTTGGGTGTAAAAGACAACTGAGAATTCCCTGGGTGGCGCACTGGTTAAGAATCCACCTGCCAATGCAGGGGACATGGGTTTGAGCCCTGGTCCAGGAAGATCCCATATGCTGAGGAGCAACCAAGCCCTTGCACCACAACTGCCGAGCCTGCGCTCTAGAGCCCGTGAGCCACAACTACCGAGCCTGCGCTCTAGAGCCCGTGAGCCACAACTACTGAGCCCGTGCACCACAACTACTGAAGGCCACCCACCTAGAGCCCATGCTTCGCTACAACCCACCTCAGTGAGAAGCCCACACACTGCAATGAAGAGTAGCCCCCACTTGCTGCAACTAGAGAAAGCCTGTGCACAGCAATGAAGACCCAACACAGCCAAAAGTAAATAAATAAAAATGAATTTATTTTAAAAATAAATAAATAAATAAAAGACAACTGGAGGACTTCCCTGGTAGCACACTGGTTAAGAATCTGCCTGCCCCTGCAGGGGACACATGTTCGATCCCTGGTCTGGGAAGATCCCACATGCCGTGGAGCAACTAAGCCTGTGAGCCACAACTCCTGAAACTGCGTGCCAAAACTACTGAAGCCCACATGCCTAGAGCCCATGCTCCACAACAAGAGAAGCCACTGCAATGAGAAGCCCGTGCACTGCAACAGAGTAGCCCCCACTCGCTGCAACTAGAGAAAGCCCGCGCTCATCAACAAAGACCCAACACAGCCAAAAATAAATGAATAAATTATTTTTTAAAAATAGTTCATAAAAAAAAAAAGATGACTGGAAAGGCAGTTCCAACATGAAGGTATGAGGAGCTCTGTAGACCCACTTCCCAGGAAAACTGGTGAAAATTCTGGTGAAGTAACAGCCGTTTATTTAAAGTCTCCAGAAATGGTCCGAAGGACATACAGCAAATGAAGAAACATTTATTCAAGAAAATTTATACCAAGACTCATCGAGAACAATGATAATCTGTGGTATTTGAAACAAGACACACTTGTTTCCTCCCACCTCCCTGTTCAGCCAGACAGAAACTCTGCTCCAGACTAGTACAGCCAGGAACACAGGGCAACCCACAATCAGGAGGAATCTGACAACTCTGAGCATCTCCCTCAGGAGTGGAGGTTTTGAACCCCACATCTAGTAGCACCCCAACTCTTAACACCTGCACCTGAGAGATGAGCCTTCAAAACATCTAGCTTTGAAAGCCAGTGGAGACCCATAGGATATAGCAAACTGAGAAATAGTTTTTAAAGGGCCTTGCACACTTCTGTGGCTATACTCCGGGACCCAGTGCAGAGGCAGCTGAATGAAAAGCCCCCAGTCTTTCTGTGAAAGACGGCTATTTGCTTATATTCCTTGCTGTGGTCGGAGGGGCAGCCTTCTAATTAAACACACATCTAAGGGCAGACTGTAATCTAGAAACCTTGGGGGTGGCGATATCACTCTCCCTCTGGCCCACCTCTGGTCACCAGTGTCTCCGAGAAAGGAGCTTGTATACTTGTCTGGCACTCTGACTTTTGTGGCTGTCACCCAGAAAACACATCCCTTGATAACCTGGCTCTTGTAGCCAGTGGGCTTGTGTTTGGGGGGAGGGGGGAGGTCAATGGGACAGTAGCAAATAAAGAAAGAATTCTTAGAGCCAACCATTACTCTAGAGCTTATTTAGCATGGAGGGAGGAGACATAAAAGCCCATCTCCAAGTCTTCTCCTGAAAGAACTATATTTACGTACTTTAAAAGCGGCTGCCTGAGGGTTTGACTTCCAATTGGCCTGAATCTAGGTGCTGAGATCCTCCCCCGACACTGGCATATCCATCCTCAACTACTGGGAGCCACTAAAAATAAAGTAGGCTGCTTGGACAATCACAAAGGTTTAAGAGACAGCCAAGAACTAGAGCAGGGTTGAATGATAAGGTTCATCTCCTATAGGAGGACTCTCCTACAAGCCTGGGAGAGGTGGGTATTATATCTAATGCATAGAAACCAACACAGAGAGTCAAGGGAAATGAAGAAACACAGGAATATATTCCAAATTACAGAACAAGATATAACTTTAGGGAAAGATGTTAATGAACTGGAGACAGGTAATTAACCTGGTGGTAAAGAGGTCAAAATTACAGTCCTAAAGAGATGCTCGTTGGGCTCAGGAGAACAATGCATGAGAAGTTTAACAAAGAGATAGAAAATATAAGAAGTCACAGAGCTGAAGAATACAATAACTGAACTGAAAACAGAGGGTTTAACGGTTTAAGCAGTAGAAAAGGGTCAGTGAACTTGAAGACAGGTCAGTAGAACATAACCAATCAAAGCAGCAAACATAAAAACTGGAAAACATTGACAATAAGGGAATTATGGGACAACATCAAGTGGTCCTGCATTTACATTATAGAGGTCCCAGAAGAAGAGAAAAAGAAAGGGGCAGAAAACTTATTTGAAGACACAACGGCTGAAAGTACCTCAGCCTGGGGAAGGAAACAGATATCCAGATCCAGAAAGCCCAGAGAATTCCAAATAAGATGAACTTAAAGAGCCTCACACCAAGACACATAATTAACTCATTATTGACAGGGGATTTTTGCAAAAATTAATGCCTGTGGCCAATGATTTCTGTTTTGGTCAGCCAAAAATTAATTGTTATTTCACTAACACTTTGTGGGTTATTACATTCAATAGTTACACCTGACACACCTGTAAAGTCTTCTAATTTTCATGAAATGTCTTCAATCCACTCTTCTATAGAAGCAAAGGAGAATTCTCCAGCACTGAGTTTCATTTTCACTTTCTGTATCAGAATCAATCACTAAGGTTTTTTTGTCTTTTTGTTGGTCTGATATTCACATCGTCTGAATCAGAATGATATTCTGAAGAACTGTCTTCTGAGACACTAGTATATATGTCACTCAGACAATCAGAGAAAGTATCTGCATAGAATTCACCAAAAAATTCTTCTCCACTCAGAATTTTGCGATACGTCATTTTTGAAAATTTTACATTTATAGTATACACAAGGTTGGAACAAAAACCTAACGGAGCGAAATGTGAATGATATTGACAATCACAAGTTGTATAATGAACCCTTGATCAATTTTAAGCTCTAACAACTTTGCACAGTGATGTTAATTGTATCACTCTCTAAAAACATACTGATACATCTCCTTTCAATAACATGCAGGTAACAAAAGATGTATTAATATGTCTCCAGTCAATAATGTGTTAAAGTGTCAAAATTTAAAGATATGAAGAGCATTTTCAAAGCAGCAAAAGGAAAACAACTTGTTACACACAATGGAACCCCATAAGATTATCAGCATATTTTTCAGAAGAACCTTTGCAGACCAGACGGGAGTAGCATGCTATATTCAAAGTGCTGAAAGAAAAAAACTGCCAGTCAAGAAAACTGTATCTGGCAAAGTTGTCCTTCAGAGTTGAAGGAGAGAGAGAGGTTTGTGGACAAGCAAAAGCTCAAGGAGTCCATCTCCTCTAGAATGGCCTTACAAAGAAATGTTAAAGGGACTTCTTTAAGCTGAAAAGAAAAGGTGCTAATTAGAACTGGGAAACATGAACATATAAATATCCTTGGTAAATATAAATATATAGTAAAATTCAGGATAATGTTGTAAAGGTTGTGGGTTAATCACTTCTAAAGCTAGAATAAAGTTTAAAAGACAAAAGTATTAAAAATAACTATAGCTACAATAATTTTTAAGGGATACAGAAGATAAAAAGCTGTAAACTGTGACCTCAAAAACATAACATGGTGGGGGAGTAGTAAAAATTAACAGCCTTAGAATGTGTCTCAACTTAAGTTGTTATCAACTTAAAACAACTGTTATACATTATTTTATGTCTCATGGTAACCACAAAGGAAAAAACTGTAGCAGATGCACAAATGATAGAGAAAAAGGAATCTAAGCCCACCACTACAGAAAATCACAAAGGAAGAGAGCAAGAGAGGAAGAAAGGAACAAAGGAATTACAAAACAGCCACAAAACAATTAGCCAAATGGCAGTAAGTACATAGCTATCAATAATTACTTTAAATGTAAATGGATTAAATACTTCAGTTGGAAGACAAAAGTGGCTGATGGATTAAAAATAAGACCTATCTTTATGGTGTCTATAAGAGACCTACCTCAGGTCTAAGGACACACACAGACTGAAAGGGAAGGGATGGAAAAAGATATTCCATGCAAATGGAAACCAGAAGAAAGCTGAGTTAGCTGTACTTCATATCAGACAAAATAGATTTTAAGACAAAGTCTGTGATAAAAGACAAAGAAGGTCATTATATAATGATGAAGGGGTCAATCCAACAAGAGTATATAACATATGTAAATATTTATGCACCTAATAAAGGAGCACCTAAATACATAAATGTTAACAAACCTAAAGGGAGAATAGCAATTCAGTAATAGTAGAGGACTTTAATATCCATTTTCATCAATAGATGATTTTCCAGACAGAAAATCAATAAGGAAACATTGGCCTTAAGTCCAGTTGGTCTGACATATAGTTTAATAGACATATATAGAACACTGTATCCCAAAGCAACAAAATGCACATTTTTCTCAGGCTCACATGGAATATTTTCCAGGATAGATCATATGTTAGGCCTCAAAACAAGTTTTATTACATTTAAGAAGGTTGAAATCATGTCAAGGAATCTTTTCCGATCACGTTATGAAACTAGAAATCAGTTACAAGAAAAAAAAACTGGAAAACTCAGGTATGCGGAGGCTAAATAACATACTACTGAACAACCAGTGGATCAAAGAAGAAATCAAAAGAGAAATCAAAAAATACCTTGAAACAGATGGAAATGGAAATACAACACACCAAAACTTATGAGATGCAGCGAAAGTAATTTTAAAAGGGGACTTCAATAAACAGCCTATCTTTATACATCAAGGAACTAGAAAAAGAAGACTAATTAAGGCCCAAAGTTAGAAGGAAGGAAATAAATGAAAGAGAAATTGAAAAGACAGTAGGAAAGATCAGTGAAACTAAGTTGGGTTTTTGACGAGATAAAGGAAACTGACAAAGCTTTAGCTAGATTCACCAAGAAAAAAAGAGAGGACACAAATAAAGCAGAAATGAAAGGGTAGTTGTACAACTGATACCATAAAGCAGAAATGAAAGGGTAGATGTACAACTGATAACACAGAAATATGAAGAATCATGGGAGATTGCTATGAACAATTATATGCCAGTAAATTGGACAACCTGAAAGAAATGGATAAATTCCTAGAAACATATGACCTAGGAATCATGAAGAAATAGAAAGTCTGAACAGACCCATTACTAGTAAGGAGATTGAATCAGTAATCATAAAACCCCCAACAAACAAAAGTCCAAAACCAGATGGCTTCAGTGGTGAATTGTACCCAGCATTTAAAGAACTAATACTAATCCTTCTCAATCTCTTCCCAAAAATAGAAGATGGGACTTCCCTGGTAATCCAGTGGTTAAGACTCTGTGTTTCCAATGCAGGGGGCACAGGTTCGATCCCTGGTCAGGGAACTAAGATCCCACATGCCACTCAGTGCAGCCAAGAAAAGAAGAAGGAAACATAAAATAGAAGAGAAGGGAACACTTCGAAAGTCATTTTATGAGGCCAGCATTACCCCAATACCAAAACCAAACAAAGATGCCACAAGAAAATTAGAGGCCAATATCCCTGATGAACATAGATGTAAAAATCCTCAACAAAATGCTAGCAAACCAAATTCAGCAGTTCACTAAAAAGATAATACATTATGATCAAGTGGGATTTATCCTAGGGATGCAAAAATTGTTGAACATCTGCAAGTCAATCAATGAGATAAAAGGAAGGATAAAAGGCATTGATAAAAGGAAGGATAAAAATTATCTGATCATCTCCATAGATGCAACAACAACAAAGCATTTGACAAAACTTAACATCCATTGATACTAAAACTTCCAGCAAGGTGGGTATGGAGGGAATGTATTTCAATGTATTAAAGGCCATATATGAGAGGCCCACAGCTAACATCAGACTTAATGGTGATGGAAAGCTGAAAGCTTCTTTTCTAAGTTCAGGAATAAGACAAGGATGCCCATGCGCTCGACTCTTATTCAACATTATATTGGAAGTTCTAGCCAGAGCAATTAGGCAAAATTAGATAGATTACATACATAGCATCCAAATTGGAAAAAAAGAAGTAAAACCATCACTATTTGCAAATGACATGATATTATATATAGAAAGCTATGAAGACTCCAGCAAAAAACTGTTAGAATAAATGAATTCAGTGAGGTTGCACAATACAAAATTAATAAAAATCTGTTGTGTTGCTATATACTAATAACAAACTAAACAGAAAGAGGAATTAAGAAGACAATCCCATTTACAATGGCACCAGAGAATAAAATAGGAATAAAGGAGGTGAAATACTTGTACCCTGAAAATTATACAGTATCAATGAAAGAAGCTGAAGTAGACAAATAAGGTACTTGTGCTCATATCTGAAAGGAAAGCTATTCTGTGCTCATGGATTGGAAGAATTAGTATTGTTTAAAAGTCCATACTGTCCAAAGCAATCTACAGATCCAGTGCTATCCCTATCAAAATTCCAATGGCATTTTTTGATAGAAATAGAACAAACAGCCCTAAAATTTGTATGAAACCACAAAGACTCAGAATAGCCAAAGCAGTCTGGAGAAAGAAGAAAAAAGCTAGAGATATAATGCTCCCTGATTTCAGACTAGTTACAAAACTGTAGTAATCAGAACAGTATGGCATTGGCATAAAAACAGACACATAGATCAGTACAAAAGAATACAGAGCCCAGAAATAAACCCACACATATATGGTCAATTAATTTATGACAAAAGAGCCAAGAGTATACAATAAAGAAGGGATAGTCTTTTCAATAAATGGTGTTTGTTGTGAAAACTGGACTACTACATTGCACTGTACATAAAAATTAACTCAATGGATTAATGACCTGAACATAAGACCTGAAGCCTTAAAAATCCTAGAAGAAAAAAATAGGTGGCAAGCTTCTTGACATTGGTCCTGGTGATGACTTTTTTTGGATTTGGTACCAAAAGCAAAGGAAACACAAGCAAAGATAAAGTGGCACTGTATCAGACTGAAAATCTTCTGCACAACAGAGGAAACCATCAACAAGATGAAAAGGCAACCTATGGAATGGGAGAAACTATTTGCAAATCATATATTTGACAAAGGGTTAATATCCAAAATATATGAAGAACTCATATAACTCAACAGCAAAATAACAATCCAATTAAAAAATGAGCAGAGGAGATCAGTGGACATTTTTCCAAAGGTGACATACAAATGGCCAACAGGTGCATGAAAAAGTGCTCAACAGCACTAATCATCAGGAAAATGCAAATCAAAACTATGAGATAGCACATCACACCTGTTAGAATGGCTACTGTCAAAAAGCTGAGCAATAACAACTGTTGGTGAGGCTATAGAGAAAAGGGAACGCTTGTGCATTGTTGGTAGGAATGTACATTGGTGTAGAAGCTATGGAAAACAATATGGAGGTTCCCCCAAAATTAAAAATAGAACTACCATATGATCTGGTAATTCTGCTTCTGGGTATTTATTGGAGGAAAACAAAAGCACTAACTTGAAAAGATGCCTGCACCCCCATGTTCATTGCAGCATTATTTACAATAACCAAGACATGGAAACAACTTGTGTCCATTGGTAGATGAATGGATAAAGAAAATGGTAAATATAGACAGTGGAATATTACTCAGCTATAAAAAAGGATATCCTATAATTTATATCACCTGGATGGACTTTCAGGGCATCATGCTAAGTGAAAAGTCAGATAGAGGAAAACAAATACGACATGCTTTCACTAATTTGTGAAGTCTCCCATAATAAAAAACCCAATAAAATAAGATAAAATAAAATTCCCCCAAAACACAACTGAATAGATACAGAGAGGCCAGGATTTGGGGGTGGGCAAAATGGGTGAAGTTGCTCAGAAGGCACAAAATTCCAGTCATAAAATAAATAAGTTATGCAGATTAATGTACAGCATGGTGACTATAGTTAATAATACTCTTGTATATATATATATATATTTCTCTTGTATATTTGAAAGTTGCTGAGAGTAGATGTTAAAAGTTCTGATAAGGAAAATATTTGTAACTATGTGGTGATAGATATTAACTTAGACATAACGGTGGTCATTTCGTGACATGTACATATATGGAATCATTTTGTTGTACACCTGAAACTAATGTAATATAATGCATCAGTTACATCTCAACTTAAAAAAGAAGTAGTACAGCTTTATTGGGTGGTGTGAGGATTAAATTAAATGCCAGTAGAGTGTTATTTGCTGCTGCCTGTTATTTCTGTAGTTCCCTTTGGGACATCCACCCTCCCACCTTTTGCCTTAACAGAGATCCATATTAGACCTCTGGTTTTTCTAGTGTCTCACAGACCCATGTTCTCTTTCCCTGACCACCTAATCTTTACTTCTTCCTATTCTGCAATGGTATACTCATTTTTAAAAATAAATTTATGTATTTTTATTCATGTATTTTTGGCTGTGTTGGGTCTTTGTTGCTGCGCGCGGTCTTTCTCTAGTTGCAGTAAGCAGGGGCTACTACTCTTCGTTGCAGTGCGTGGGCTTCTCACTGCGGTGGCTTCTCTTGTTGCAGAGCACGGGCGCTAGGCGCGCTGGCTTCAGTAGTTGTGGCTCGCGGGCTCTAGAGCTCAGGCTCAGTAGTTGAGGCGCACGGGCTTAGTTGCTCCACGGCATGTGGGATCTTCCCGGACCAGGGCTTGAAGCCATGTCCCCTGCATTGGCAGGCGGATTCTTAACCACTGCACCACCAGGGAAGCCCCTATATGCATTTTTAACATTGCTAAAACTGTCTTCTCTCTTGTTTGAGTTTCTGTGTAAGTATTTCATTCTTAGCTTTCCCATTTTCTTTTCCCAAAAGATATAAGCTCCTTACAGTGTCTCTCACCATTGTAGGCTCTTAAAGTATTTGTAGACTTGATAGGATTTCATAAAAATGCAAACTATTAATGAGAACAGATTTTGGATTGAAGAAAAAACCGATTTTAGAACCTTTAAAGTGAATAAGTGCAAAGTAAATTAAGCAAGGCAAAAGTGTAGGCAGGAAAAATAAAACAGAATGTGTTTGCAAATGGAGTATTAATGTTGGAGTTTGCAGGGGAAAATGAAAGGGGAAGAGAATGGATGTGTCCTATTGGTCAGCTCTGTCCTGCTTCAGACTATGCCAGACTTAGCTTGTTGACACTTGCCATGACTTTAGGGTGTATTTAATGTTGCTATGTATAATTATTTCTAAATAAATGTTTGCTTACCAGAGTTTGGAATATAATTATCTGGTTTCTTTAGTTCATTTACGAATGACCAAAGGGAAATAATATTATATATCTGTAGTGCCAGTTTGGAGAATGGATGAGAATTTAGAATTTGAAAGTTTTTTCTTAAAGTATGGAAGTAACAGACTTAACCTAACAGGCTAGGGAAGAAACCATTAAGAGTGTTTAGATTCCAGTTCACGTTGTAAAGAGTTTTGGTAAGCTAAGCTAACTAAACTGTTTAGAGTCTGCTAAGGTATGTGAAATTAGATGTTAAGGAAAAAATGTCTGATAGATTTCAACTATTTATAATGGTGGTTTAGACATAGGTTTTTATTTTTAGTCAACTTCATAACCACTTAGTAACAACGCAGGAAATATGAAACCCAGAGGTGTCATGAAAAGTCCATTTGCCTGGTGTTTTTGTACCAGGAAATTCGTGTGCCATCTGGCCCACCCAGCTCATGGCTCCTTGGTTTTTCTGGATCATTCGTTAATCACACTTGAGTGGCAAAAGGGTTGGAGGCTTTTAGAAAGCACAAAAAGAGGAGTAAACATTAAATGGATAGTGATTTAAAAAGTTGCCAAGTCGTGGATTAAACTAAACTCTCCCTGACGTATACCTCCTGATTTCAAAGTAGATTGTCATATAATCCTGCTGTTCTCAAACTGCAACATAAGGTAGTGGTGAAAACTAGGAACAACCACAAATTGTGAAATATATCTAGATTGTTCCAGAATGAGATCAGGGACAAGAAAGAAGTAACAGCATGGCCTCTGATGAATGCTTTTATCCACTCTCAGTTTGTTCAAGGCATGCAAAGTCTGAGTGTATCCTTACAGGCCCCTGTGCTGGTCCTGTTTTAGCTGGATAATTGAAACTGGGTCAGAGGCTTTTCCTAAGTCCGGCCTCCCTGAGAATAACCTGTCTCCCAAAATATTAAAATTTTTTTGGTCAAATCTGATCTATAGAAATAACTGGAATTTTAAAAGTATGCCTTTGGCATTCTATAAGCATTCTTCTCTTTTTAAAGACCATGAATAAAAACTACTCGGTTAAAATCTATTGTATACCTTGCCCAATACACTGGAGAAACAGTGGTTATAGCGCACGCTGCTGTTACACATGAACATGCTGCAAAACAGGCATCATACGTTAGCTGGAAAGATAATCCATCTTATGTGGCCCAAATTTCAGTTTTAACTGTATTTAATGTATAAGTGTTAGATGTAAATTCATTTAAAGATATTTCTCACACAGTTTTAAGAACCACTAAATTTACTGAAGTCACCTTAATTTTATTAACTATTATATAGTAAGTACAAAGAATGGATAATTTTCTATTTGAGATATTTACAGTTTATAATACCCAACTTTATCTTCGGTGAGAGGGAAGACTCTCCCTCTCCTACCCAGCTTCCTCCTACTTAAAATCGACATTCATTAAAACTAGAACCATCTTTAAGCCATGAACGTCTTTGACACCATTCAATTTGGTGGACCCTTTTAAAATTTAACAACACTTCATGCTGCTGTCCTATTTTACAACTCAGAGGATAAGATGAATACATTTCTATATTGAAGTAAGACTCTCCTCAAGAGTCGGTATCAGTAACACCCCGTTCCTACCAGTTTCTTTGGTATCCCTGAGGCATCAGTTTTATTAGCTGCGTCAGCTAAGTGAGGAATTACTAGTTACTAGTCACCCTGAGTAACAGCTGCTTGAGAGTTCCTGGAAGGAATCTTTACAGCAGGGGTCCCCAACCCCCAGGCCAAGGACGGGTACCAGTGTGCAGTCTGTTAGTAACCGGACCGCACAGCAGGAGGTGAGCAGCGGGTGAGCGAGCCAAGCTTCATCTGCCACTCCCATCGGTCTCATTGCCGCCTAAACCATCACCCCCTCCCCACCACCCCGTCCGTGGAAAAATTGTCTTGCACGAAACCGGTCCCTGGTGCCAAAATGGTTGGGGACCGCTACTCTACAGCACATATATTTGACACTCCCTCTGTGACCTATCTTCAAAGGCGGCTTTTAGTCAAGGATTCCTAGCTACTTAATTACTAAACTGTAGTTCTTACTCTTACAGCAAATTTTCTTGTCACCTGGCCACAAGAGACTGATTATTTTATTGCTTCCTACTGTAAATCATGGAAGGTTTCCCAGCACCTTTCTTTCCTGTGTTGTTGCATTTGTTGCTAAATACCTAAAGGCCAGAGAGGATGTTTTACTATTTTTAACAATGTATTTCTATGATACACACATCCCATGACAGAGAATGAAAATACCTCATATTGCCTTCCTCAGCCTCCTATCAGCCAGTCCCACCAAAGGGACCTAATAGGGAGACTCCTTGTTAGAAGGCTCTGGGAAAGATTTTCCTCCTTAATAAAAGAGGTTCATGAAGGGACAATGCCTCTCCTTTCCTACTTTGGGACATTATTGTGAGAGTACATCATACTTGGAGCTCCTGCAATCATCTTGCATCCAAGAGGATGGCCAAATAGAATGTGAGAGCCTGGCTTCTGAACGAGCCTTGGGGCCAGACTTCATTTTATGTGAGACACATACACCCAGAGGGTTTATATGGCTTTCAGATTGGTATTCTGTTATTTATAGCCCAAAGCATCCTGATACATACAGCTTCTTTCCCACATTTCACCAATCTATAAAGAAAAGTATCCAACGACTGATTTAGTCATTCAGTAAATGTTATTATAATGGTTATCGTGAATTAAGATTTTTATGAAAACTGTCAGAAGAAATATAGTAGACAGTATATTAAAATGTTTTAGTTCTGTGGCTAGATATCACATACAACTCTGTGTATTTTCAGATACATACAGATCATTTTCATCTTAGCTCTTCTACTGCTAGTTGAAAAATAAGTTTTTGTAGTTGTTGATTTTGTAGTTTCAGTTGCCAGGGTTGCTTGGCTGAGATGAGTTTGATGCTTTTTTTTTTTTCTTTTTGCCAGGGAGGGAGGGAAACCCATTGGGAACAAAGGTTTATTTTAGTTAAGTCATATGCCAG
Organism: Neophocaena asiaeorientalis asiaeorientalis; assembly: GCF_003031525.2. Classification (NCBI taxonomy): domain Eukaryota; kingdom Metazoa; phylum Chordata; class Mammalia; order Artiodactyla; family Phocoenidae; genus Neophocaena; species Neophocaena asiaeorientalis. The sequence continues at coordinate 1,733,012 of NW_020175666.1, forward strand.
GCAGTATACCAGGATTATACTTCTTTCTAGAATTACATTGAGAACTAAGTAATTTTTTATGATTGTACTGAGATCTAAGTAACTTAAACGAAGCTTTTGTTTTGACTGTGGTAGCTGAGTTCTTAACAAAGCCCAAGTTCTGAGCTGTGTGGAAGTTGACAGATTCTTTGGTTGGGAGACATGGTTCTGGGCTTTAAGGTTATTCAGTCAGTTACTTACTGGAGTTACCTAAATTGGATATCCTGTTGATGTGTACCATCTCTAATACCTCAGTCAGCTGCACTGCTGCGGGCTGCGAGGCATTCCACATGTGAGCTGTGAAGCATATTTTGACTCTAGGCCTTTCAGTACCCTCAGTTGTACTGAAAATTGAAGAATTTCTTTGCCTAAATTAATAAGTAGATTCTAAAAACTACCTAAAATCCATGTTTTTATAACAGGGCAATTTTAGGAGAAAGAAGTAAAAGAATTTGGGGGGAGCTCTAGGGTTTTCTGTCCACTTTGTATTTAATAGAGAAGCACAAATAAAGTCAGTCTTAAAATGATCAATTTGAGCCAACTTTGAAAAGGGTGTTTTACAATAATAGTAAAAAAAAATAGGAGAGATGGACCCAATGTACTTTATGGTTTGTTTTTCAACCTTAATTTCAATAGATAACTTGATTCTAGCGCCTTCAGTTTTCCTTTCACTTGTGGCTAAAAAGAATAAATTGTAATGATATTTTTAAAGAGAAAGGCAGCATTGTAATACTGGGGAAAAATTGAATTAGCTGTTGTATTTATTATATATGTCATTGTTAAGGGAGTTTACGAAACCCAGTGTGGCCTTTTTTCCCTTGTTTATTCTTGTCCTTAAATCTTATGGGAATTATTTTCCTTATGCTTGAAGTCAGATATTTCTGAGAGTCATACAATTGTGTAATGAATACCAGGCAGGGACATACCATGTAGCCAAGATTTAACATGTCCTTCCACAATAAAAATAATGTCCCAACTATATCTTAGAAATGTGGTTACTGATAATCAACTATTACAATCAAATAAACGGCATAGTAAGTGAATCCCAAGTAAGAACACTAGATCTTTGATTTTAGAATGCAAAATAGCTGTTATTCATGTATTTTTTAATTAAACAGTAGTTTGCATTAACATTAGATGTTCTTAAATACCTTTTTATATGGAATAATTTTAGATGTATTGAATGTTTGCAAAGACAGTACAGAAAATTTTCCTGTTTTCACCCATCTTCCCCTGATGTTAACCTCTTACACAGCTGTGGAACATTTGTCAAAACAAAAGATTAACATGGGTACAATACTATTAACTAAACTACAGACTTTATTTAGATTTCACCAATGTTTCCACTAATGTCCTTTTTCTGTTCTGGGATCCAATTGAGGATCCCTTTTTTTTTTTCTTTTTTTTTTTTTAAAGTCACCATGTCTCCGTAGTCTTCCTCCATTCTGTGGCAGTCTGTCTTTATTTTAGTGCTTTTGAAGAGAACTGGTCGGATATTTTGTAGAATGTCCCTCATTTTGAGTTTGTTTTGCATTTGCTTTTCATGACATTTTCTCATGATTAGTTGGGGATGGATTTTGGGTTTTGGGAAAAGCCCCACGGATATGAAGTGACTTTCTCATCTCATCAGGAGGATTCATGATATCAACCTGGCTTATCATGGGTGATGTTAATTGTAATCATTTGGTTAAGGTGGTGTCTGCCAGGGTTCTGCACCACAAAGTTAATGTTTTCTCCTCTCTCTATTTTATTCGGTAGGGCTGGTTGTGGGCAGGGGGAATTAAGCTTCACCTCCTTGGAGTGGGGAGCATCTACATATTTTATTTGCAATTCTGTGAAGGAGATTTGTCCCTTCTCAATCATTTAATCATGCCAATGTGAATTTATCAACATTTATTTTATTCTGTGGGTTATAATCCAGTACTACTGTTATTTATTTTGTTGCTGAAGTTGTTCCAGCTTTGGCCATTGGGAGTTTTTGCAGGTTGGCTCTTTACGTCCTTTTGGGCCCCCATATTTCTTGTTTTCTTTTAGTCATTTTCTTGTTTTCTGGTGGTACAAGATTCTTGTATTTTTCCCGGCCCCAGCCCTAGGCTCAGCATTTTCCTAAGGAACCCTAGTTCCTTTGATTAAAGAAAGGTGTTAGAAACTAAGATCTGGGCACTGACTGTGCTCTGTATTAGTTTTCTATTACTGCTTGTACCATGAATGGAGTCACCTTAAACCACACATATTTATTATCTCACAGTTCTGGAGGTCAGAAGTCTGATGTGGGGCTCATTGGGCTAAAACCAAGGCATTTGCAGGACCAAATCCTTTCTGTTAGGCTCCTGTGGAGAGTCTGTTTCCTTGACATTTCCAGTTTCTCTTGGTCACCCACATTCTTTGGCTCCTGCCTCCCTTCCTCCATCTTTAAGGCCAGCAAGAACCAGTTGAGTCCTCCTCACATAGCTTCACTCTGACACTGAGTCTTTCCCTGCCTCCATCTTCCGCCTTTAAGGACCTTTATGATTACACTGGGCCCCCCAGGCTAATCCAGGATAATCTCCCTATTTTAAATTCAGCAGATTAGCAACCATAATTCTTCTTTGCCATGTAATGTATTCACACTTCTGGGAATTAGGATGTGGATATCTTTCGTGGGGGCATTATTCTGCCAACCACATGCTGGTGGCTACTGCCTCTCTCAGTGTATAGAGCTAGTAATATACGTAGCTTAGGAATCAGTTTTGCAACAGGAACAGATATCTCAGATGGCACTTCATCTATAATATCGATTAAATGGTAAATCTCACATAGTATGAAAAACAGGTTTTTGGTTCCACCATAGGGTAAAACCCCGAAACTGTAATCATAACCAAGAAATTGCATCTTGCCAACCAAAAGCCATCAATAAATAGGTATTTCTTCAGTGTCAAGCAAGACTTTCTACTCTCTGCAGGTAGATATAATCATCTCTTTGTGGAGTCTAGTGAAATTTGCAGTAAGGGTGGTTTTATCCATTTTGTGGTTTTTTCAAATTTGAAATTACATTTAGAATTGAGTTTCCTTTAGGATATTATTTAATTGTCTGCTCATATTTTATACTTTGATTTCTGTCTTGTACTGTCAGCACAAGCACATTTGAAACCTAATGATACAGGCATGTTCTAAAAGGATTATTACAGGAAAAAGTCATAGAATTGATTATCTGCCTCCTCTCAATGTTTTTAAAAGCCAGAGCCTCATGTAAGTTAATCTTCTTAGACGAGGGATACAGAGAGCATTACCTAATTTCAAATGTGAGTTCAGAGAAGACAGAGCTCCCCTGACTTGGTGTAGCATTTTGCTAAATGCTGACATAGGTTGAAATTCTGAGAAATAGAACTTACTTGTTCTGGATTCATTTGTATAACCGTTGTTATGCACAGCCACACAGTCAGCAAACATAGCATTTGCTCATGATCGTTGTGATACGAGTTTATATAAAATTTGCATCTGTTCACATTATCACTCATTTTCATTTAATAGAGGCCTATGCGTAACATTCCCTTGGTTGTATCCACACCCTCTATTCAGGATTGAAAATACGTTGAAGAGAACAGTTTGTTTTATCTCTTGCACATTGCTTTTTGTTTCTGGTATTGCATTCATAGTCCCAAAGTAAATACCGTAATGAATTAATAAGTACCTGGACAACAATGATGAATTAATCTATTTTTGAAGTTCAGTTTTTAGTGCAATAGGTGAGTAGTATAGATATTTTTATGATTCTCCTAACTACAGTTGACCCTTGAACACAGGTTTGAACTGCATGGGTCCATTTACCTGTGGGTTTGTTTTCAATAAATACGTACTACAGTACCATACAATTTGTGGTTGGTTGATTCGTGGATGCATAACCATGGATATGGAGGGGATGATTGTAAAGTTATAAGTGGATTTTAGGCTGTGCTTGGGGGTAGGCACCCCTAACCCCCGTGTTGACCGGGGGTTAACTGTATATTCATCTACACTAAAATGAAAAAAGGATGACTAGATAAAGAAGATGTGGCACATATATACAATGGAATATTACTCAGCCATAAAAAGGAATGAAATTGGGTCACTTGTAGAGACGTGGATGGACCTAGAGACTGTCATACAGAGTGAAGTAAGGTCAGAAAGATAAAAACGTATGTTGTGTATTAGCACATATATGTGGAATCTAGAAGAATGGTACAGATGAATCAGTTTGCAAGGCAGAAATAGAGACACAGATGTAGAGAACAAACATATGGACACGAAGGGGGGAAAGTGGTGGTGGGGTGATGGTGGGATGAATTGGGAGACTGGGATTGACATATATACACTAATATGTATAAAATGGATAACTAATAAGAACCTGCTGTATAAAAAATAAATAAAATTAAATTTAAAAAAAAAGGAGAAAGAAAATGCTGAAAAGGGCTTACTTTTTATGGAGAAAGAATGCATGTTAAAAATACACTCAAGTAAATTGGTTGGGTTTTCCTTTTTCCTAGCCAACTCTAAAATTTGATAAAAGAAAATTTAAGCCAAGGAAAACCAGGTTCTAAAATTATGGAATACCTCTGGACAATAGAGTATGCTTAGAGGTTACTCCTTTCTGCTTTGAGAATGCAGTGCTGGTAACGTAAATGGGATTTTTGAAAGTAGATGGTGGTAACAGAGCCATGCCAGCATCCACAGAATCTATTTTTATAAACCTCCAAGGCTCTCAGTACTTGTCTGAGAAATTCAGGTGATAGACAGAATGTCCTCCAATGGAAAAAGTATAAAACAGGCAAGTTATATAGACTAATTTCAAATGACAGGATCAGTTGCACTGTCATTTATCAGCCCATAGACTTATGAAATAAATGTCATAAAACTGTATGAGGACCTCAAGAATGTTAAGAAAAATCTGGATATTGCTTTAAACGTGAATAACATGTGTACTGATGGCAATGAAATGAGAAGAAAAAGACTCATGAGGTCTTCCTGTGGTTTTTACGAGAGGGAGAAAACATTAAAGCTAAAGGGAGTAAAACAGATTCAAAAGCATTAGTGATGTATAATGTATAAATGGAACATGAAAAGGCAAAGCACAAAGGGGAAGAATCATCACATCTTCAGAGGAGAGGTCCAAGAGGCTGACTGATTTAGTCATTTTACTTCCCTTTCTGGGATTTCTGAAACATATACATAATATTTGAAAAGTTTTATGACACAGCCCTATGGGTTTTCCTACTGCTCCCTCCTCGCAAGGGAGCAACAGATATTTTCACTTGGAATGGAGAAATACACTCAACCTGTCAGTATTGTTTAGTCTAGAACATCTTTTACAAATATGAGGACAATGCAGAATTAACATTTGAGAAAAATACACAGCTTTAAAGAAAGTCTAGGAATAAACTCTCTGAGGAATAGACATTTCTCTGAGGAGAATTTATACTGTGTTTAACTGATACCCTTAGAGAGATTCAAGTATGTATTGCAAAGAGGCTGTTTAGTACAGTGGTTAAAAACATCAGCTTTGGAGCCAGACTGCCTGCATTTGAAACCTGATTTTACCACTTACTAGTTCTCTGAGTTCTCTGTGTGCCTTAGTTTCCTCATCCATAAGATAGGAATAATAATTTTACCTAGTTCATAAAGTTGTCTTGATAACTAATTGAATTAATGAAAAATGCTTAGAACAGTACTAGGCACATAGTAACCATTCAATAAACATTTTTTAAAAATTACTCCTCTTTGTACTTGTCATAGCTTATTATAGTTTTTGCTATTTGTCCATAAAATTTGACAAGTAAACAGTTGATTGCTGAAATAAACTCAATTAGTAGACTAGAAACAGCTAAAGATCAAATTAATGAGTTAGGTGACTAAGCTAAAAGATTTTCCTTAAACACAGCATCAAATGAAGGGAGATAAAAAGTATGAGAGGACAAAACCAGAAGTTTTAACAACTATCTAAGAGAAGTTCTAAATAGAAAGTCTGAGAGAATGAAGAAGAGAAAAAGTAGTGTTTTCTTAAGTAATGGAAGGAATATTCCCAAAGTTAAAGAGACTCATATTGGAAGAGTGTACCAACTGCTGAGCAGAATTAATGAAAAAGCTGCAAACTGGTGAAGTCTCACAAAACCAAGGATAAAGAGAAAATAAAGCTTCCAGAGGGGAAAAAAATTATCTGCAGAAATCAGATTGATATCAGACTTCTGTAAGAAGATTGTGGGAAAAACAGCTTTGAAATTCCGAGGGGAAAATGATTTAAAATCTCAAGTTCTGTTTTAAGCCAAGCTAGCCTCCAAAATTGAGAACAAAAATATATATATATACATTTCATAAATGCAAAAACTCAAACATTTTTTTGAAACAAGTTCCTTAAGGAGGACTAACAGAAGGACATAGGATATAAGAAACAATGATAAGAAGAGAAGCCAACAAACTTAACCCGAGTCAAGTCTAAATAATTAAAATCGTTCTGTGAAGCATAAGGAATAGTAGTAGTAATAATAATAGCAATTTGGAGGAACTATTGGATGATTTCTACAAATCTTGGAAGAGGGACAAGAGGAAAGCATAATTTTTTGTGTGGGGGATGATTATTAACTCAAAGTTGGTAGATTTAAGTTTAAATGTTTGTAAAAATAGAAAGGTGAAAAAATTTTAAGCATGAGCTTTAAAATAATAAAATAGAGTTTATAATTTCCAAAACACTAGCGTAGGGCTGGGCAATTGTGAATGGGAACTTCTTTGGTTACATTTTTATGTTCCTTAATGCAATATCCTTGGTATGATTGTAACTTCTTAATCATAATAATGACAATAACTATTATTTATTGAATACTTTGTGCTAAATAATCTTAATTTATTTCTTACAACAACTCCTATCAGGTAAATACTGTTGCAGCATTATGCTTATTTTTACGTTTGGGGTCAATAAGGGACAAAGGCTTAAAGCTGAACAGCTGGTTTATGGTGGAACTATGATTCTAACCCAGGCAATTTCATTCCAGAGTTATACTGCCTACAGACCGCACTGTGGATGTAGGTGTCCTCAAGTAAAAGAGGAGACGTGTAAGAGGGGGCAAGTGTGGGGTCAGTTCCAGTACAGGTGGATATGACTGACAATAAATACAGTGGGTGAGCAGCAACTGGACACATTATCAGCAAGACCTATACTAAAGTGTGGATTATTTGGGAATATGCTTATTTATATTTGTAGAATACAGTATTCTAGTTTGGACTTAATTCAAACCAAATAAAGTCCTACAGATTTTAAAATCATGATTTAATGATAATTTTATATATTCTTGGGGTACTACTGTATTTACTAAATGATAATAGCTATTATTTTAGTTGTGTTTTTAAGAAACTACCACTCATCCCCTCTAGCTGAACTAGTAAAAGTATATTGTAAAGATACACATGACAATGAGGGAGATAGACTCTTCTGGGATATCCAAGAGGTGAACCCAAAGACTGGCCAGCCATTGTGGAAGACTATCTTTTGGTCTTGATCACAATCAGCTTTACGTGCCTCAACAGCAGTTGTTGTTTAGGTCTTCACTATAGTGTGCCACCTTTACTTTGCCTCAGGTGCTACTGTCTCTGTTATCTGCTTTTTTTGTCCATCCATTTGTCTTATATACCAGCTTGTTTTCTCCATGGTCCCAGGTAAAATTCCTGAGAGAGAACATTTGGCCAAGACAGTTAGTGTGTATGGGCCAAGGGTTTCATGCTTCATGGACTACTGAATAGACTATTCATTGTCCGCCTTCAGTCAGATATTTACCACAGTAGTTCTAGTCATTTCTGGCCAGGGCGGGATGCCAGCTGGGAAAAACCTGGCTCGTCTAGAGCTGCCTCTTCAGTAGCAAGGTTGAATTCGCCTTAGAGAAAGGGAATGTGATCACAGCGTATGCTCTAATAAATGTGTTTAGTAGTCATTGCGTATTTTCTTTTTAAAATAACTCTAAAGAAGAGATTACATTGAAAACAGCAATTGGATTTAGAGATCGAGTAGTACAGAAAGGGAAATATTAAAGACAATGCTTGTATACATGGCTTGAGAACAATCCCTTGCTTACTGCTTTGTAAGCCTGATAACACAGAGTCATATATCTCTTGTAGGTAACTTGGTTAAGATATCTGTTTAAGTTAGGATTGTTAACTTTGGATGAGTTACTGATAGATATTAAGGAAGTTTTTCTCCTTGGTATTTTAACAGCTAGGTTTTGCTTGAAAAGAGGTTTTTGAGAATTTTGCAAATTCCAGAATTTAGCAGACTCCTTTAAGAATATTCTCTGGTATATCTGTTATTTAATCCAAGATCAGTGCTGAATTTAAGGTATATCATGAGATGCTTATTATGAAAGTAAATAATTTATAGTAAAACTCCAAAACTCTGAAATATTATATTCAGAAATATGTGGATATTGGTATTAAAATTATACATAAATACTTGTTAAATTGATTCTAGGTTGGGCCATGCAGGCTGCTGCCTATATCTTCATTCATAGGAAATGGAAGGATGATAAGAGCCATTTTGAAGACATGATTGATTATTTTTGTGATATCCATGAACCACTTCAACTCCTCATATTCCCAGAAGGGACTGATCTCACAGGTAAGGTACCCTTGGTTTGGATCACAGAATTTTAAAACACGAAGGAACTCCAGAATTAGCCATCAAGTCTAAACTTCTCAGTCCTCAGATGAAGCAGCTGAATACCAGCAAGATTACTGGCCCATCCCCGGGGTCACTCAGTCAGCAGCACAGCAGAACCCAGAACTCCTGGTTTCCAGCCCATAGAGTTTATGATGGGCAACTCCAAGAGGTATTATTTATACTTGCCATCTTAGAGCTTTATATTTTAAGTCTCAGTATATACTTTAAATATCAGCCTTTTACTTTATATAGTTTGTATATAACCACAAAAAACCTCAAGTAGCCAAAACAATCTTGAGAAAGAAGAACAAAGCCTAGTTTTAAAATATCTATTCACTGTCCTCTTCCAAGATCCGTATTTATCCATTAGACCCCTTTTTTCCAACTTCTTTCTTATAAGAAAAGGATCTGGGCTTCCCTGATGGTACAGTAGTTAAGAATCCACCTGCCAATGCAGGGGACACAGGTTCGAGCCCTGGTCCGGGAAGATCCCACATGCTGCGGAGCAACTAAGCCTGTGGCGCCACAAGTACTGAGCCTGTGCTTTAGAGCCCACGAGCCACAACTACTGAGCCCATGTGCCACAACTACTGAAGCCTGCACGCCTAGAGCCTGTGCTCCACAACAAGAGAAGCCACTGCAATGAGAAGCCCGTGCACTGCAATGAAGAGTAGCCCCCGCTTACCGCAACTAGAGAAAGCCTGGGTGCAGCAACAAAGACCCAACACAGCCAAAAACAAATCAAGTAATTAATTTTTTTAAAAAAAGGAAAGGATCTAATAGTAACCAATTTCACTTGTTGATTTAAGTTAGTATGTTGCCTTTTTCCTGGTTTTTTTTGTTTTTTAATTATTTATTTATTTTACTTATTTTTGGCTGCGTTGGGTCTTCGTTGGTGTGCGCGGGCCTTCTCTAGTTGTGGAGAGTGTGGGCCACTCTTGTTGCGGCGCGCATGCTTTTTGTGGTGGCTTCTCTTGTTGCGGAGCACGGGCTCCAGGCTCACAGGCCTCAGTAGTTGTGGCACACGAGCTTAGTTGCTCCGCGGTATGTGGGATCCTCCCGGACCAGGGCTCGAACCCGTGTCTCCTGCATTGGCAGGCAGATTCTTAACCACTGCACCACTAGGGAAGCCCCTTTCCTGGTATTTTTAAAGCCTTATCTCTAATATAAGCTGGAAAGGCCTTGTCCTTTTCCTAAAGAAAATTCAGCCATCGTTGAGTTGTAGAGGGGACACAGGAGAATATATCTAGGACTTCTCTATCTTCCCAGATACCAAATTACACAGGCCAAGAATGCCAGTGGATCTCAAGGAATTCCTTTTTTTTTTGCGGTACGCGGGCCTCTCACTGTTGTGGCCTCTCCTGTTGCAGAGCACAGGCTCCGGACGCGCAGGCTCAGCGGCCATGGCTCACGGGCCCAGCCGCTCCATGGCATGTGGGATCCTCCCGGACCGGAGCACGAACCCGTGTCCCCTGCATCGGCAGGTGGACTCTCAACCACTGTGCCACCAGGGAAGCCCTCAAGGAATTCTTTAAAAGATTAAAAACAAAATGCAGTCTTTCATTCTTACTAAATCAGTGGGCTTCACATCTTTTTTGAACCACAGGTCATTTCTGCAGGTGAAGCCTTCTATTGCAGTCTAGGATTTCTAAGACGGAGAGAAGAACTGCTCTGGTTGATGAATATTGGTGGGGGAGCGAGTAAGCTACAACAGGAAGTAGTTTTATAGAATCCTTCAACTCAAAAGAGCAAAATTCAAAAGCTTTAGTACCCTGGTTACTTTAAGAAAAATACAGCAGAATTTGAGAAGGACCCAGTGTATAAACATCTGCTGTACAAGGGAAGACAGACTGAGGCAGGTTAGAACTGAAATCTAAAACTCACAGATAGTACGGAGAGATCCCTGTGAACTTGTCTTCTAAATCCTCAATACTAGATCGAGGCAGCTAAGAGCTACCAAGAAAGGCAACCCTTAGAACCTGAGAGGAGAACAAGTAAATGAACATTCTAATTCACTCTGTGGACACAGTAATTTATGGAACCCAGTACCCCAAAAAAGAGTGCAAGATGGAAAATACAAATTACACAACTACTTAAGTAGGTGAATGGGTGACTAAACTGTAATATGTTAATAGGGAAATTAAAGTATTTTGGGAAACATTTACCATTAATACCAAGGAAGAGATCTTTGACTAATGTATGACAGATTGGAACTGAGCTAAATGAAGCATGGCAATTTTTATATACTAGTATTATTTACTAAATTATACTTACTGTATATGTTTGATTTTCGTAGTTAAAATTCTAATAGTAGTTGGGTCACAGAAGGTAGTACTGAGTGTAATATTGGCTGCATATTGTTTAAGCTTGAAAATATATTGTAAGTGGTAAGTTGATTGATTCCCAGAACTGAACTATCATTAGGAAATTTCAATGGACAGACAGCCATATTTACATTTTTTAATCCTTAGAATGTATAATACTTAAATTTGAGTATTGAAATATCATCTGTGTTAGAGTATAGAAAGTCATTTACTGAAATGATCGATTTTGCGAATGCCAAAATGTACACTAAAGAGTGGCAACTGTGGAAGTTATTTAGTAATTAAAAGCTAATGGGATAAAAGCTCATGGGTTGCTGTTACTTTGGTACATCAGTATTAAAATGTTCATACATTAGACCTTCAGAGTTTATAAAGTAGATATTTAAAACTTTTCAGTCTGTATTTTCAAATGTCTTTTTTAGGTGATGAACTTAACATCTAGTTGAATATTTTCAGGGTCCAGAGTACTTATTATTACATAATATAGTTGAATATTTTTAAAGTTAAAACAGTATTTACATTTTAAGGCCAACTTGCAAAAGCCAGACTATTTGCGAGATAGAGGAAATAAATAGACTGATCTTGAAGTTAAAAAAAAAATTTTTTTAAACAGTATTTTACAAATAGTTTTGAGTTGGGATATGATTTTTTTTTTTTTTTAAGTAGGCTAGCAAAATACCTTTGGTTTGAAAATGTATCTGTTAACTCAAAGGTGTTTTTAGCTACCACAGTTAACTTTACAGTTGGGTTTTTAAGCCCAAAGAGAATGTTTTATAATCCTCTTTAAGTTGTAAATCCAACTTGTTTGCACATTTTCAAATTAGTACGTTTAAATTAACTTTATATTCTATTTTCATATATTATTGTTGTTTATAACTTTTTTTTTTGCTTATGCAAGTAATATATGTTATTTTGGGGAAATTTATAAACATAGAAGGGAGCACAAATACTACTCTAATCCCACTGCCCATAAAGAAGCACTATTCTAATTTTGTTCCATTGTTTTGGGTCATTTGGTCACACGTGCATGTGCGCACACACACCTACACGTATACATACACACATCCATAGGCATATATATGTGCACACATACACGTAATTTTAAAATTGGAAAACCAGAACTACACTTTTCTTTGTACTTAATATTGTATTCTCTCACATCATTAGTCAAGGTTGTCCAGAAAAACAGAACCGTGTGTGTGTGTGTGTGTGTGTGCGCGCGCGCGCACGTGTGTGTGTGTGTAGAGAGAGAGAGAGGGAGAGAAAAAGAGAGAACGGGTGGGGGGGTGGCAAATTTATTTTAAGGAAATTAAGGATTCTGGAGGGTGGCAAGTCAGAAATATACAGGGTATGTCAACAGGCTGTGACCCCAGGGAAGAGTTGCAGTTTGAGTCCAAAGGCAGTCTGCTGGCAGAATTCTTTTTTGCTTGAGGAGATTAGTCTTTTTCTCTTAAGACCTTCAACTGATTGGATGAGGCCCACCCACATTATGCAGGATAGTCTGCTTTACTCAAAGTCTACTGATTTAAATATTAATCTCATCAAAAAACACTTTCACAGAAACATCTAGAATAATGTTTGACCAATATCTGGGTACTTTGGCCTAGTCAGTTTGACATATAAAATTAACCATCACAGTTGGTATATTATGATTTCCTGTTTTGTTTTAAGAAAGGAAAGCTTTTCTAGGTTTTAACAATTATATAACATTACATGCAATTAAACACCCTTGTATGTAAAACTTATTCATTTAATATATGAGTGCCTGGAGATTTATATACAAAAAAGTCTCTTCATGAGACTTTTCATGAAGCTTACTTTCTAATGAGGAAAAACAGATTAAAAACTAATAATAAAAATATGTCTGGTATTCATAAATGCTGTACAGAAAAGCAAGATAAGGAGAGAGAGAGGGAGAGAGAGTAATAAAAGATGGGGACATAGGGTGCTGTTTTATATAAGGTGGTTTGAGGAGGCCCCTTAAGTTCTTATTTAAGGAGAGACTAAATGAACAAAGCAGAAAATCATGCAAATGTCTGGGTAGAAGGCATTCTGGGTAGAGGGAAGAACCATTGCACAGACTCTGACGTGGGAATATGGCTGGCTGGTTTGAGAACATCCGAGCAGCCAGTAGTCTCACTGGAGCGGTAGGCGTGCTGGCATTGGAGTGTTACAGGGAGCAGGCTAACGAGATAGGAGGTTGTGGTGAGAAAGTGGGGTGCTAGTCTGTCAGTCCTAATAATCACAGTCTGGGGGTGGGTAGATAAAGTGGGGATGGAGGGGAAAATCTGCATCTCTGATCTGTGATTACTTCTTACTTCCCACATTGTGCCTGTGCCTTTTAGAACTACTTCCACCTGTATTCACATTCTACAACAGCTTTCAGTTTTGTCTTCAGATCCCCCAAGTCTGTGACCAGCTGGAAGAGCAAACTGAAGAGTAGTTAACTACTCTTCTTTGTGGTGTCTCTGGGATTCCCAATCCCATGTAAGGTCCTGCCAGTTGTCTATAAAATACTGTTCTGTAGTCCCATGCCCAGAATATTCCCCTCAAATGAATGTGAGAGGAGCTTATTACTTTTCTTGTTTAGAGCTTTTACTTTTGACTTGCTGGAGATCTGTTTAATTTTTTGACTCAGTTTATAGGAGTGTTCTTTGAATATTTTAGTGTCGTGGAATCCATCTATAGTTTTTTGAGATTTTGAGGATTCTGTGGTCTTAAATTTACTCCTCGGAAAGTAGTATTCTTACATATAGGTTTTCTCCTGGTGACTTGGAATGGTCTATAAATTTCAGGATGCCGCTGAGGATTGCAGGTTCTAACGTCTGCTGTCATCAGAAGGTATTTCATGATCTCCCCCAGCAGCTAAGGCCAAATTTCTGAACACTTTACTTTTTCCAAATATAATTGCTGAATAATGGGTTTGGTTCTTCTTGGAACTTATAAAGTTACCTCGTGGAATGGAAAAAGAAGATTTTGCCAACAATTGGAACATATACTTGACTCAGTAACTATATTCAGCCAAGCCATGTTCAGATGTTTGTACGTGGTATGCTCATCATGTGCCCATCCTGTCGTGGAGCGGTGTCGGTTAGTCATACCAGTGTGCTCTGTGCCTGAGCAACGCAGATGTTCCGCTTTGCACCGAAGCCCTGTATTATTGGGTTAAAAAAATGCTGATCCGATATATTTGGCAAATCGTTAGTTATTTCTTCTGGATGTCTAGATCCTTATGTATTATTACTATTTTAGTTTTACTTTATTTCATCTTTATATTTTAGTATTTCAATTTTTATTATGTAACGACTATCTTATGAAAATTTTAGTTATTAGTATTTTATTTGTATTTCAGTTTTCATTGTATATTGACTATTTTATGAACTCTCTTAAAGAATTTTAAGGATTTGAATATGAATTTATAAACTGCTATAAAACTTCCATTAATACCTTATTATAAAATTTCCGAAATTCCAATTAAATAGGTAACTCTGGGATCTTTGTTAGGGATTTACTAAAGTATTTCTATCTTATCATTTGATTCAGTATATTAATTACAGAAACATTAACTGCCATTTTTATCAAAGAAATTCTGCACCATTTCCTTACCTCACTGATCTTCCTTTATTTTATGGCTTCTAATGGCCTATTGTTTTGTTTAGAAAATAGCACGGCTCGAAGTAATGAATTTGCTGAAAAGAATGGACTTCAGAAATATGAATACGTCTTACATCCAAGGACTACAGGCTTTACTTTTGTAGTAGACCGTCTAAGAGAAGGTAAGCACCCACCTCAAAGTGTACTTTTTTATATAAGTGGAAGAAATTGCTAAACTTCACATATAACTCTGTTGAATTTACAAAGCACTTTTTCATACTTTATCTCAAGAAATGAGATACTGTATTTTTATGCTAACTTGACCCCATGCACTAAAATGTTTTATTATGTATTCTTTAGAAATATAAAAGAATCTTGGTCAAAAACAAAACATTTTTCCTCCTTTTTTGGAATAGACAGAAAATAATACATACAGTTGGACTATCATTCCATTTTTAAATGCTTCTCAAAGCAGCAAAACTGTCTTGAAAGTATCTTATCACTTATAATATATTTATAGCTTAAAAAATATTTTTACATTCATTATTCCACTCACTGCAACAAATGATTCCGCTTGGTAGGAAGGCAAGTACTGCTACCTGTATTTTGTTGTTAAATAGAACTGGCATCCAGGGTTGTTCATAAATTTTCATAGATCACGGATGGAACCTTGTTCTTCTGCTTCCTACTCTGTGGCTCACACTACCCCCTCCCCACCCCCACGTCCTCTAGAGCTGTGTCTGTTGAAGGGCATCTGGAGCCAAGGTGATTGCATTGACCATATCACATCCATTTAAATGTTTACATTTTGATATTTTTATGAAAAAAAACCAGTTGGACATTTTGTTATAGCTGCATATGTAAATACTTATATATTCATACACACATGTATATACAAATGGATAACAGACATATGGATATATACGAAAAAGGAACTATTCAGAAACATGCTGAAGTGTTATTAATTTTACAAGAACAAGTCAAAGCCCAGAGTCACCTAGCAGAAGAAAAATCTTGTTTGCATGTTTCTGCTCTCCACTCTGATTTCTAGCAAACCATATTGTATAAAGGTGACATCTGTGACAGATTATCACCTTCATTTGATAATTGTTATGTTGTCATAAAACTGCTTGTGCCTAACATGAAAGGCCTTGAAACATTATATAAGAAAAGGTATAAAGTTCTTATTTCTTACCCTAATTGGCATCACTATTGTTCCCTTAGGGTTTAATGTACTTTAAGATGTAAAGTATAACCTCATTTAGTGAACCCTGCCAAAATTAAGCATCTTTACAACTGAGTACTCACGATATAAAAGAAATGCATAGTCAATCCAAAATCACATTACTATTAGTTCACATAGTAAACTAAAAATATTGTCCCTGTTAGTTTGGCTTGCTTTTGGAATTCGGTGGTTATAACTAACATGAAATGGAAACATGGGCTTTATGGTCATATTGTGTACGAACAGTGAGTGTCCATCTACCCATAGAAGCTCATGGAGAACACAGTTCTTTATGCCTATGGAATAGGACAGGGGGGTACCAAGACATTAAAACAGGGATGCTGCTGCTTTTTGTTTTTTTGTTTTTCTTCCCAAAACATGGTACCACTTACTGTGGCATTCAATTTAGACTCTCCCTTCTCATTCAACAATATGTTTTTTATTTTCTAACAATCTGATATTTTATAGTATTTAATGATTACTTTAAAAGTATTTCTGACATCATGGAACATGCTGTTGGAACACATCTTTTGCTAATAAAGATCTTTTTAATTGCAGGCAGGATAGTTGAGAGATTATTTTATAGTGGATGAGGATATAACTGAAGAGCTCTCTGTTCTGAAATCTGGAAAATATTTTAGTAGCAAACTGATTTATAACTTTGGGGAACATGTATTACTTAGTCATCACTCAGAGTACTAGTCAACAACTACAGTATGTCATTTTTCCTGCCAGAAGTGGCAACTGATTTTCCCCCCTTCTCTGTATCAGTAAAGAAAGAAACACAGATGACTTCATTTGCTTCAGCTAAAAAAAGTTAGATGACTCCATTTACTTCAGTTAGAAAAGTAGAATGGGTCCTATACACTATGATAATAATAGAAACAAGAAATATGATGACAATAATTATAATAGTAACAGCAGCTAACGTTTACTGAGCATTTACTAAGTACCAGGCATTAAGCTAAGTGTTCTGTATGTGTAAGGTCAGTTAACCCTCACAACAACTGTCCTGGTAGTTACCAGTATTTAACTTGTAGAGCAAAACTGAAGTAGAAATTGAAGAATCAGCTCAAAGTTATTGGAACATGGTTTGTCTGACTGAATAACCTGTGTTCTTTCTACTGTAATATGATGCCTCGTATATTTATAGTGTGATTTTAGTTAAAGCACCTTTGTAATAATAGTGAGCTGGATGGTTTTCTTCAAGGAAAATATTTTAAAAGAAAGAAGAGGCTAAATGGCCAGATCATGGAGGGATGGGAGCCACAAGGGAAGTGGTTATGATGCTGCCTGAGACGACAGGGAGAGCAGGCACAGTCATCTAGTCAGAGTATCATTTTAGGAAAGAAACCTAAGACTCAGAAAGGGCCCAGCACAACTTCCTGATCTTCTCTGGGATCTGCTTTTGTTTATCAATTAAGTGAAAAAGAAGCTTGCTCTTAAAACAAATGGCCATTATAAATAAATATTCCTATGGAAGCCTGGAGACCACATATTAAAACCAATTACTGAAGAAAGGTATGAGGACAAGATGGCAGAGTAGAAGGACTTGAGCTCACCTCCTCTCACTCAAACACCAAAATCATAACTAACCGCTGAACAGCCATCAACAAAAAAGACTCAGACCTACCAAAAAAGATATTCTACACCCAAAGACAAAGAAGAAGCCACAAGATGGTAGGAGGGGTGCTTTCATGATATAATGAAATCCCATACCCACCAGGTGGGTGACCCACAGGCTGGAAAATAATTATATCACAGAGGTTCTCCCACAGGAGTGAGAGTTGGGAGCCCTATGTCAGGCTCCCCAGCCTGGGGTATGGCATCAGGAGGAGGAGCCCCCGGAGCATTTGGCTTTGAAGGCCAGTGGGGCTTGAGTGCAAGAGCTCCACAGGACTGGAGGAAACAGAGACTCCACTCTTTGAGGGCATACACAAGGTTTCACAGGCACAGGGACCAGGGCAAAGCAGTGACTCCATAAGAGCCTGGGCCAGACCTACCTGTGGGTCTTCGAGGGTCTCCTGGGGAGACGGGGGGTTGGCTGTGGCTCACTGTGGGCAAGGACACTGATGGTGGATGCCCCAGGGAATACTCATCAGCATGAGTTCTCCTGGAGATTGCCATTTTGGCACTGAGACCCGGCCCCACCCAACAGCCTGCAAGCTCCAGTGATTGGATGCCACAGGCCAAACAACCAACAGGGTGAGCCCCACCCATCAGGAGACAGGCTGCCTAAAGTTGTCCTGAGCCAACAGCCACCTGTAAACATACCCCTTGACACGGCCCTGCCCTCCAGAGGGACAAGACCCAGCTCTACACACCAGGAAAGTGTGCACAAGCCCCTGGACTAACCTCACTCACCAGGGGCAGAAACCAGAACCAAGAAGAATTACAGTCCTGCAGCCTGAGGAGTGGAGACCACAAACACAGAAAAGTTAGACAGAATGAGGTGGCAGAGAAATATGTTCCAGACGAAGGACTAAGATAAAACCCCAGAAGAACAACCAAGTGAAGTGGAGATAGGCAATCTACCTGACAAAGAATTCAGTGTAATGATAGTAAAGAGGATCTGAGATCTCAGAAAAAAAGAATGGAGGCACAGCACACAGAGGATACAAAAATGTTTAATAAAGAGCTAGAAGCTTTAAAGAACAGAGATGAACAATATAATAACTGAAATGAAAAATACACTAGACAGAATCAATAGCAGAATAAATTAGGCAGAAGAATGAATAAGTGAGCTGGAGGACAGATTGGTGGAAACCACTGCTGTGGGACAGAAAAAAGAGTGAAAAGAAAAGAGCACAGTCTCAGAGACCTCTGGGATAACATTAAACACATCAACATTCACATTATAGGGGTCCCAGAAGGAGAAGAGAGAGAGAAAGGGCCTGAGAAAATATTTGAAGAGATAACAGCTGAAAACTTCCCTAACATGGGAAAGGAAACAGTCACCCGAGTCCAGGAAGCACAGAGAGCGCATACAGGATAAACCCAAGGAGGAACATGCCAAGACTCATAGTAATCAAACTGACAAAAATTAAAGACAAAGAAAAAATATTAAAAGCAACAAGAGAAAAGCAATAAATAAATACAAGGGAACTGCCATAAGGTTATCAACTGATTTTTTTAGCAGAAACTCTGCAGGCCAGAAGGGAGTGGTATGATATACAATATTTTAAGTGATGAAAGGGAAGAACCTACAACCAAGAATACGCTACTCAGCAAGGCTGTCATTCTGATTTGACAGAGAAGTCAAAAGCTTTACAGACAAGCAAAAGCTAAGCGAATTCAGCACCACCAGACCACCTTTGCAGCAAATGCTAAAGGAATCTCTCTAGCTGGAAAAGAAAAGGCCACAACTACAAACAAAATTACAAATGAGAAAGCTCACCGGTAAAGGCAAACATAGTAAAGGTAGGAAATCATCCACACACAAATATGATATCAAAACCAGCAACTGTGAGAAGAGGAGAGTATAAGTGCAGGATGTTGGAAATGCATTTGAAATTAAGAGGCCAGTAGCTTAAAATAATCATGTGTGTGTATATATATATACACATATATGTGTGTGTGTATATATACATATATGTGTGTGTGTGTATATATATATATATATATAGAGAGAGAGAGAGAGAGAGAGAGAGAGACTGCTATATCAAGGCCTCATGGGAGCTGCAAACCAAAAATCTATAATAGATACACACAGAAGAAAGAAAAAGCACCCAAAGACAAACAACACTAAAGAAAGTCATCAAATCACAAAAGCAGAAAACAAAAGAGGAAGGGAAGAAAAACCACCCCCCAAAAAAAGAAAACAAATCCAGAACAATTAATAAGATGGCATTAAGAACATACATATTGATAATTACCTTAAATGTAAATGGATTAAATCCTCCAACCAAAAGACATAGTCTGGCTGAATGGATACAAAAACAAGACCCATATATATGCTGTCCACAAGAGACCCGCTTTAGCTCTAGGGACACATACAGATTGAAAGTGAGGGGATGGAAAAAGGTATTCCATGCAAATGGAAATCAAATGAAAGCTGGAGTAGCAATACTCATATCAGATAAATAGACTATAAAATAAGGACTGTTATACGAGACAAGGAAGGACACTACATAATGAACAAGGGATCAATCCGAGAAGAAGATATAACAATTATAAGTATATATGCACCCAACATAGGAGTACCTCGGTATGTAAGGCAAATACTAACAGCCATAAAAGGAGAAATCAACAGTAACACAATAATAGTGGGGGACTTTAACACCCCACTTACATCAAGGGACAGATCAGACAAAATCAGTAAGAAAATGGGCCTTAAGTGATACATTAGACCAGATGGACTTAATTGATACAAATTAACTTATTTACAAAACAGAAGAAGACTCACAGACTTCAAAAGCCAACTTACGGTTACCAAAGGGGAAAGGTGGGGTGGGGAGGGATAAATTAGGAGGTCGGGATTAACACATACACACTACTATATATAAAATAGATAATTAACAAGGACCTACTATATAGCACAGGGAACTGTACTCAATAATGTGTAACAACCTATACGGGAAAGAACCTGCAAAAGAATGGATATATGTATCCATTGGATATGTATATCCAAAGAATGGATATATGTATAACTGAATCACTTTGCTCTACACTTGAAGCTAACACAACATTGTAAATCAACTAAACTCTAATATAAAATAAAAATTAAATTCAAAAAACCCAGTTATCATTAGGTAACATCTTTACTGCTCATTCATGCCTGTAACTGAGTTCACTATTTCTGATATTAATAGCACAAGTTCAGGCAGATGAAAAATTCAAGACATCAAGAAGTTAAGGATAAGAAGTCCTAGCGGGAAGCACTGAATAAGAGAAAATGCAAAACAAAGAAAGTAGTTTCTGAGCGTCTCTTTAGAATTTATTTCACCGAGATTAAGAACATTTAGAAAACACACACTTAACCTGAAATATAACACCCATTATATAACATTATACAGATGTGTTGTTCTGTAATAATAATGGTAAAAAGTTTTCCCTGAGTACCTTGATTTCCATCATTTTTGTACTTGCTCTTATACATTTACTAGATCATAACCTTCTTAAGGATATGGATTGTCCTGCCCATAATGGAGATTAAATCAGTATTAGTTGAGGTTAATATTTTCTTTTGTCTGAAAAGATAAGCACAGTGTCCTTACCATCTTCCCAGAGCAATGTATATTACACTGATCAGTATCTGTCATGGAAGATTTATTTCATATGTACCTCTAATCACAGGACATTTCAATATGTGATTATATAAACTTTTTCAGTACTAAGATTAACCCAACCCCAAAAGGAAGTTGCTAACTTAGAGAAAAGAAGGTTTTACATGAGAAAGTGTTTTGGTTTTGATTTTTAGTTATAGAGCTTTAAGAAATTTATCACACAATTTAAAAATTTTAACTTAATGCCCCAAAATTTAGTTATAGTCATTATCATCTCTGCTGCTGTATTATTTTTAACAGTAGTAGCTTTATTCTTCTTTGATTTTAAACAAGTAATGATTTGGTCCAACCATTATTTGGTTCTGTTATATGCTTTGTAAGCCAGTTACTGAATTGTAACCATGCAATAATTACCTTCACCATTGGGTGGCACAAGTGTGCACATTTGAGATAACTTGAAATTAGGTTAAAGTAGTTGGGAGTGAGGGGTCAAACACTCCATGGAATATGACCTTGCCTTCAAGAAGTTTATCATCTTCCTGGATAGATAAGAACAGTACTCATGGAAATATCTAAAAAATAATATGACAGTATAATTACATGCCAAGTTTTGTGGTACACAGTGTAAAATATTATGCTTAATTACATTACACAATCACAAGTGTGTTCAGTAAAGAGAGATCATGTAGTGTTGAAATACTCAGGTAAGGCTTCTTCAAGAAGCTGAAAAATCATAATAAGTCCACAGACACCCCAAAACACACCACCAGACGTGGACCTGCCCACCAGAAAGACAAGATCCAGCCTCATCCACCAGAACACAGGCACTAGTCCCCTCCACCAGGAAGCCTACACAGCCCACTGAACCAACTGTAGCCACTGGGGACAGACACCAAAAACAATGGGAAAGATGGAAACAACATAAGTGTCCATCATCAGATGAACGGATAAAGAAGATGTGGCACGTATATACAATGGAATATTACTCAGCCATAAGAAGAAAGGAAATTGAGCTATTTGTAATGAGGTGGATAGACCTAGAGTCTGTCATACAGAGTGAAGTAAGTCAGAAAGAGAAAAACAAATACCGTATGCTAACACATATATATGGAATTTAAGGGGAAAAAATGTCATGAAGAACCTAAGGGTAAGACAGGAATAAAAGATACAGACCTACTAGAGAATCGACTTGAGGATATGGCTAGGGGGAAGGGTAAGCTGTGACAAAGCGAGAGAGAGGCATGGACATATATACACTACCAAATGTAAGGTAGATAGCTAGTGGGTAGCAGCCGCATAACACAGGGATGTCAGCTCGGTGCTTTGTGACTGCCTGGAGGGCTGGGCTAGGGAGGTTGGGAGGGAGGGAGATGCATGAGGGAAGAGAGATGGGACCATATCTATATGTATAACTGATTCACTTTGTTATAAAGGAGAAACTAACACACCATTGTAAAGCAATTATACTCCAATAAAGATGTAAAAAAAAAAGCTGAATTTCCCTTGGACCTTAGAGACTATATGTAATTTGGATAGGCAGGACAAATAAGGACGGCTGAGAACAGGAAAGGAAGAGTACAAGAAAGGGCACAGTGTTTGGTTAGCTAAGGCAAAACCAGTCTGACTGAGCTGAAGACCTGGCTGTAAAGTAACAGACAATATTTAAGAAGGTTGTGTGATGCCATTATTGTTGAAGAACTTAATTCCTACCCCCAAAGAGTCATGTTTTTATTTTTTCCATTTCTTGATCAAGTCACTCAAGCAAACAGCTCACTTGGGACAGATCTTGCCATTATATTCAGTGAAGAAAGTCATGACAGCCTTAATGGAAAATGATAGAAGCCCTATATTCTGTCCAGATAAACAACCATCTAACGTTTATCAAGTACCTGCCTTGTGCCAGGCACTGAACTGTTCACATGTTGCTGCCCATGCAGTAGAATTACCCAGGGAGCTTTTAAAAACGTAGATACTCGGGTCCAGGCTCAGACCTGCTGAATCAAAGTCTGGTGGTGGCTCCTGGGCTCATAGCTACCCCACTAGCTACTTTCTTACAGATCTCTTAGTTCTCATAACTGTGCTAGGTGGTGGTTTGCCCTGTGCTACACCCGAAGAGACTGGCTCAGTTAACAGCTTGTCCAGGGTCACACAGCTGCTGAGTGGAGGTACCATGATCTATATACTCAGGTCTCTTTGATGCCAAAGCCCATGTTCTTCCTGCTATGTAAGAAGTTAGCAGTTTTTCTATTCCAGATGCTACAAAAATGCCATCTTTGTAGGGTTTTTTCCTCTATTACCTAGATCTCTCCCTGGTATCCTTGGCTGTACTGTGTGTTTTGTTTAAATGGAAAAATAAATCAAGATTTCCTTTTTGTAAGCATCTCTCTTTTTTTTTTTTTCCTGGTTCCTATATTTATCAGTTCTTCCTTTATTTCTCTAATCCTTAAAACAAAACTCAAACTATCTGTCCTTTCAAATTGTGGTTCTATCTTTTTCTTTTTGCCAACAACTCTCAAACTAGCCTGATGACTTGATTTTCTCAATATTAGCTCTCTTCCTATTAAAAAAAGAAGTTTTTATTTTTTAAAAAAATGGAAAATTAATTACAAAGAAGAAAATGGCACCCATAGTCTTGTCAGGCACTTCTCAAATATCCAGTGCCTTTTGAGTCTTGTGTTTTTCCATGTTTTATTTTAAAAATTGGGTCAAATTCTATTTTGTTTTGTAAAAATTTTTTTCCCAACTTACTATAATGTGCATTTTTCACCGTCCTTACATAATTTTTTATGATGCGTTAATGTATGCTTGGTGCTTCATCAGATAGAGGTGCCACAGCTTATTTAATTAGGCCTCTATTATTAAAAATTAAAATGGTTTCCAACTTTCTGCTCTTATAAATAATGCGAAAGTATGTGTAAATCTCTAATTATTTCCCTAGGATATATTTCCAGATCTAATTACTGAGTCCAGGGTATATTTTTTAAAGTTTTTAAAAACTGTTAGTCTTATGCCCTGCCCCATTTCATTTGGTCACCAAATTCTATGATATTGCCTTGGAAGCATCTCTTAGAGAAACTTCCTTTATTTCTGCAATGGCCCCATTCGATGGGATCCCATTACTTCTCCTTTTCACGCTTCCTTGCTTTCTCACTGGAGTGCCTCTTGTTTCTTCTTTGCTAATCCATACTGCACACAGCTAACAGTCAGTCTTCATAAAGTACCACTCTAATGTAATTGTGTGTATGTTTATTTGTTCAGAAAATGCTTCTCGGGCACATATGTTATTTGACTTGCTGAGATATTGCCAGTACCAAGACACACCCAATTCCCTTGAGTATCATCAAGTTTAGGAAATATTAAAACGCATCATCATAAGAGATACAAATAGAAAGTAACTTAAGCACATAAAGAAAGGCTAGTCTTTTTTTACTTAAAGTGACACTGAAGAGGTGGCACATGAGCTGAGAATTAAAGAATAATTAGGCATTTTCCAGGGAGAAAAGACATTTAAATATGTGCATTACTTCCGTATTCCTTGGTGAAGACTTTATAACACGGTTCCAATCTGCTTTTTAAATCTTACCACTAATGCAGTATGACCCAACCTATTTGAATTAATGGACTATTCCTGACTGTGTCTTATGCTTTCTGAATTTTGCCTCTGGTTATATCTGTCCAGGCTAAAACCTGCAAGGCTTTGCTCTTTTCTTTAATCTCCAAATGCTGCTTTTCCTTTAATGATCTTCTTCTAAGAGTCCATTCTCATTTCCCCCAGCTGGCAGACATCTGGACTGAATATCTTTTTCTTCTCTAATAGGACTTGGCACAGATCTTATATTAATAGCCATTTTAATATATTTTACCTCTTACCTTCCTAAAAGGACAGCAACAGCCATGTCACCTAAGCCATTAAGAACAAAGATTTTATTTCTAAATCTAATGAATACCTTTCCATTCTTACTTATTTTCCTCTTAGCAACATTTGGCACTGTTGATTCTTCCTGAAATATGCTCTCCCTTTGGCTTGTCATTTTTTCTCCTACTTCTCTGGCCACTTCTCAAGACTTTTTTGCAGGTTCTTCAGTCCTCTCTATGTTCCTCATAAGACTCTCCCAGGCTCCTTTGTTCTCTCACTCCACACATTCTCCCTGGGACATGTCATTCAGGCTGGTGGCTCAAATGATCATCCATGTGCTCATGACTCCTAATTCTAAACCCTTGGTCCAAAAGCCCTTTCTTACTTCAGAGCCATATATGTGATTTTTGCCACTTGGAGGTTCTGCAGGCACTTCAATATGTTCAGAATTGAATTTGTCATTCCCCCTAAATTGCTTTTCCTCCTATATTCCTCACACCACAGAGTCATTACCATCATTATCAATCAAGCCTTCTTCTAAATGAATGTGACAGCACACTAAATTAGGCACTCAGGCCCTGGAGTCAAAAGACCTGGGTTAGAATCCTGGCTTCACTAGGACTAGGAGTGTGGCTGGTTAGATTCCTTTCCCTCATTAAACCTCATTTTCATCTCCTGTAAAATAGGAGTAATAATAGTGCTTACTTTCTATGATTTTATAGGACTCTTCTGAGGGTTCAGTATAGTCAGGCACAGAAAGCACTTAGCACAGGGCCTGGAAAATAGCAGGCACTCAGTAAATGTTACCGTGCAAACCTGATTGTGTCGGCACCCGGCAAAACCTTCTGGGCTTCACAGTGCTCCAGGGTTAAATATACTTCTTTAACATGATTTGCCAGGCCCTCTGTGCCCTGGTCCTTGCTTACCTCTCTGGCCTGTCTGCTGTCTCCTTAGTTACACCATTTGTCCCAGACATACTGAACTGCTTTCCTTGCCCAGAGTGTACTGTACTCTGAGCCTTCCCCACTATAGCAGAACTTCTCCTACTCAGCCTGGAGGTCACAGCTTGGATAACAGTTCATTTGGGAAGCCTTCCCAGCTATCTTCGTCTTCTGTGTTCCCTATGTGAACGCTTTTCCTACTATATTTGCCCTATATAAGTGTTTTTCCTATGGTATTATCACTTGTTTAATTATCCATTTTGTCCATAACTCTCAGTTTCCTGACCATAAGCATCAGGTCAGGTCCACTGACAGTTTTTATCCTAGCCTTCAGCAGAGACCTGGCATAAAAAAGATGCTCTTTAAATTTTTTGAACCAATCAGCTGCTTGATTGCTGTAATTTTATACCCTGCTATGTTCCAATAAAGATTTAAAGTGGCAAACATAAATATGTATGTACAATAACAGCAGCACCACGACATAAGAAAAAAAAGGTAAAGGGACAATAAAGGGATGAATTTAATAGACAGGTTATATGTTACAAGGTTATTGTATACATAAGACATAAATAAGCTCTATATTCCTATAAAATATAGGTCTATAAATTGGTCCTGAGCTTTCTGGCATCTTCTATATAAGGGAACTGAATGGTATCATTGACAAGGGCCATAAGATTAAAGCAAACCACATGCTTGGAAAAAGCATGACCATTTCTGAAGGACTTGAGAGAAAGATCTTTGGTTCCTCACAGAGGACATTGTGCACTGTCGTGCCCAGCAGCCTCACAGCATCTTTAATGTTAACTGTTCCACGTAGCCTCAGAGCGCTTGCCCACGTGGGCTAATGGCAGAAGGAGAAAAGTAGTTCAGTAAAAACAGCCTCATAAGAGCTCAAAACATTGTCTTAACTCTAAAGGTATGGAGAGACTGCATGTCCTTCAAATCATTCTCCACAAATGGTATTTTACTCACTGAGCTTTGGATGAGAATTGGTTTGTACAGATTTTGGTTACTCTTCATAAAGCATCTATAGTGCAGATATTTTGTATCATGAGCTAAGTACAGGTCCAAGGGCTTTACTCGTAGGTGGAAATGGGTATAGGCTTCTCTTAGGGAAGTTGAGCCTGCTGAGATTTTACTCAGGAACTAAAGGTGACTTTACCTCTGAACTGAGGGTGGCCAGTGTGGCCTGCAGAAAACAATTGAGATTCATGTGTTTTTGTTTGCAGTACTTAACAGAATGGTGCCTTGCGCATGGTCAACAGACCACTGCCCAAAGCTCAGTCCCTGTCTGTGTGGCCTTTCTCACCTTGTTTCTGGCTGTAACTCCATGTCCTCTGTTCTAGCCAGGTCGAAAATGCTTTTCTCATGCTATTCCTTTTCCTGAACTGTTCCCAGTCATCTGGGTAGCTCCTGTTGGTCCTTCAAGACAGTTCAAATGCCCTTTACATTTCAGACAATCTCCTGACCAGGTTCTTAGGGTTCTTTCTTCTTACTCTCGTCATACTCCATGCGTTTGTCAATCACTTTTTTCATATTTTCTGTAATCAGTGGTTTTTTTTTTTCTTTTTTGGTCCATCTCTCACTCGGACTCTGAGCACCTTTAGGGTAGGTACTGTGTTTTGTTGATTTTTATAGCTGAGGTCCTAGTGTCATGAGTATTACAGGTACTCAGTATAGATTTGTACAAATTTTTGTAGCTGCTGTTTTCAGCATCTCACACACATGCACTTGTGATTAGTAATGCCCCCTACCGCCTTCAGTATCCACTGTAGGATACATGTAAGGCTGATTCCGCCCCCCACCCCAGATTATCTATACTATTAGAAGGGACATACGGAAGCATATTATTTGCAACTTACATGAACAAGCTCTTGGCATTTGATCATGTAAAAATCAGTATGGAATTGTGGTTCTTAAACGTTTCCCGGTTTATTAGCATTCCTACTCAGCGAGTTTCAGCTTCTGAGATAGTCCTGAGAAGACAGTCATCGCGGCCTTGTGCTTCTCTGTACCACTTGCCTTCAGTAGGAGAAAAATCTCGTTCTGGGGGTATGTACTATTTCTCTAACACCGGCCAGCTGTAATAAATGCCGACTAGTGTGAAAGGTGAGCCTCAGTGATGAGTTCATGTCTTATGGCACCATTAATAAAAATCCTCAAAATACATATTCTCCAATTGGTGAGATTACCATTTTCACAAATGAGTGAAAATTATATACAAGCTGTATTTTACTCATTCAAAATGCCTAAGTATTGCTACTCTGTTATAATGTTTATATTATTTTCGTAAGAGTAGTGCACTGAAAAATGCTGATAACTGTTGACACTTACAAAATATGTTTATTTTTAAATTTAGAATTGTCGAAGAAGCTTTGTAAGTAAAATTTGTGGAATTGTCTTCGAGTGATAACTTTCTGTAGGCTGTATACTGACTGTAAAGAATATTGTTACATACATTAAACGCTTCTTGCAGTTTTTCCCTCTGAAAGCATTAGTGAGACAGCTGAACCAACAGCAGAGAATGCTGGCAGCTCTGCCATAATGGTGTTATCTCACCGAGTGGCAGCTAAGCACTAAATCTTCATGTCCTTATGTTGTTTTGAAGCAAAATAAGAGTTTCAGTGCATATGCACAACGTATGTAACGATATTATACTTCAGCTTCCTGTTCATATGAAAATCAGAGTTTATTCTCACCAAAGCTGAGAATGTTGGCCTGAATCTAACTGCTGTGGACACTTTAATCCAGAAATTCATCTGAACAGGAAATTATGCCTGCCTTTTTGTTTTATATAGTATATAATTTCATTGTGGATGTATCATTTTTCTTTTCTGGGCTTGTCCAAAAAGCCTTACAGCTTTAACTTGTTTCTCCTTTTTTCTGAGCATGTGTCCCATTTCCATATTTTTAAAGGTTATGCCCTTTCTCTTTTAGCTTTATAGATTTTTTTCTTTTTCAAAATAGTTTTTCTATATTTTTTCCAGTTGCTAGGACCTTTTCTCGTTTTGGTTTTGTTTTTAAGTAGAGGCTTGTTTTGAGTATTGCAAAGGTATTGTTAAAACAATACTGACCTTGCTGGTGTGCGTGAGTGTGTGCTTATGTGTGTGCCCATGCAAACCAAGTTCATGCGCCCTCACTTTTTAAAAATAGACTCTGATCAGAAATCAGTGCCACAGGAACATGAAACTAAATGTAGAAGTTATTTGCTTATTAATGTTGAAAATTATCTGAATAGCTTTCTAAATGAAAGAATTTTTTTCCATTTTATTTTGCATAATTATATTTTATATAATATAATTATATTTACATTTACTATTATATATTTTATAATATAAGCATCCCTGTATTTATCATTTGATTTCTAAGAGCGCCCAAATGTACTTTGTCATAGAATCTGGACTGAGCAGAACAAGTCCTGGGCAGTTATCCTAAGTTGGCCTTTCTATGCTACATGAAATGTAAGGTGTTGAAAGTGTGTTAGTAACTTTCTAATTCACTTGCTTTCTCATAACAAAGTTATGTAGGAGAGGAAAGCGCATGTGTTCTCAATAGCTTTCATTCTCTCTGCACCTGAGTACTGCATTTGACCACATGGAGCAAATTGCAGGTATTCTCCTTCTTGTAAGAATACTGACTTGTCAGAGCATGCATGTACATACAACGTGCCTATTTTAGTGTGTTTATTTTGTGATAATTAGTAACTTAATACATAATAATTTTCATTGTGACTTAGTCATCTTTTTCATAAGGAATAATAATTGAAAGAGAAATTAAATATAACCACTAACGTACATTTATTTCTTAATCTTTGTTTTATCAAGTGCCTTTTCCAGGCATAGTCTCATTTGAATGTAAAAAACAGGAATCTACAATGTGTTGGATTGTCTTCATTCTAATACTTTACATGAATAAAAGTTGCCATCATAAATCTTTGAACAGCAAGTGTCCTGTTTGAGCTCTTCTTGTCTTTGTTGTTCTCTGTTGCTCATGTTACATGCCTGTTTGTGGTGACTAAGATACTCCTCACAAATACTTGAGTACTGTTAAGTAAACAGCTGTCTGTAATTCCTTGTTATTTATTATATAGAACACACTTTAAAAGAATCTACAGTGTGTGGTTATTTGTAGACTTAAACAACAAGCCTTTGATACTGTGAGGGTGCTACATAATTTTTAGATGTTAAATGTGAGAAATTTGTGTTGAGAGTTGTCTTATCTGTAGGTTAACAACTGTTTGCTTTGATAGATATTACCTCCCCAAACTGTGCATTCTTTGGCTTAATCTTGCATTGTGTAAATGTAGTCTGAAAATAGTTTGGGGTTCCATGTGGAAATTTTGACAAAACTTTTGAGACTGCTGTACAAAAGTTTTAAAATCCTGTATTCATAGTTTATTTATGATTTACATCTTTCCCATTTCCTCATAGATTTGAAATGGCCTTTAGCAGAAGATAAAATAAGAAAAACATGGCTCGCGGTGTCAAAGCCAGGTATTAAAGTATGTGTGTGCATAGGGCTTGAGGGGAAGGCGTACTTTTATCCAAGCGAAGAAAAACTGCTTCAGTCAAACATAAACCTTAGCAGTGACCTTCTTAGAAGTCAAGGCATAAGGAGTCTTCCTAGATTTTACTCATTGCACTAAGCTCTTGGTGATTTACAATGGTGATGAGCTAGTTTATAGCAGAAAAGGAAGTATTAGTCAGTGTCTTTTCTGGGCACGGTTATCATTGCTCTTGGGTAGGAGATCTGACTGAGTTCGGTTAACTAGCACTCCTCAAAGCTGGACAACAAACTATTCCTGTTTTTGCAGACTGCCGTTAGTTGTTATTGTAGAAGATCTGCCACTTGGCCCTGATATGCTTCCAGTCAGGAGAGGCACTTTGCACTGTTGGTGTGAGTACATGGAAATTACTTTGAACATTCTTTTCTGGGTCAGGGGACTTACTTGCTTTCATCCAGAACAGAATTTTAACAACCACAATACGTTCATAATAGTAATCCAAGCAAAGTTTCCAAATAGTTTACGAATTAATCTTTGTTAACGAAATTATTAATAACCTTTCTGATCAGTAAAAGTATCATTAATATGTTGGTTCCAATATTAGTTTCCTTAATAATTCAAGTAGACTGTAGCTGCCTCTTATGTTACTAAATCAGTCATAATGAAGGCTTATAGTTTAATACTTTAGGGATGGATATTGGTGAGAACTGAAATTAGGAAGGATTTGATGGGAAATACTGACTTTTGTTTAGACTTGACAGATGAACAGAATTTGGGCAATGGGAAGCATGTCATAAAGTTTGTCCTATACGCATTATCATTAAAATTATGATGAAAGGTGTTTGTATTTAGATATTCTAAAGAAAATACCTTTTTTTTGTAAATGCAAATAATCTGAATCTTAGGTAAAGCCTCTTTTTATAGTTAATACTATATGATTAAGGCATGCTGGTGACAGCATGAGAATAAAAAATTGTGATGAACATCTTCGTGTGTTCACATTTGGAAAGTTAGTGTATGATCAAGTACCATGGAGACTGTATACCAGGCAGAAGAGAAGGGTGGAAGTGAACTGGCAGAGCAAGGGGAGAGTTTAGGGAACCAGGGCTTGAATTAGATCCTGAGGAACAACAGGATTTGATTTGCCAAAGATACTGGGAGAGTACAGTCGGGGTTGGAGATCCAGTGTTGGAGACTGCCCTGACTGGAACCCAAAGTTCATCCTTTTAAGTGGTAGGAGCTAAAGTTAGAGAGGTAGTCTTGGTTGTTGTGAAGTCTCACTTCTAACAAAGTGAAAAGTAAAAGGAGTCAGAAATGGTGGGAGTTGTGAAGGTAGTATTTAGGACTGTAAGTATTCTGGGACTGGTGAGTAAATTGTTCCCTTCTTAGTATTCTAAGAGAGTTGGTTATCTTCCTAAGCAGTTTACTACTTGTTCTCAGATAAAATAAGACCTGTTGGCTTTCCATCACCATAGTCACCCCAAAATAGTCTTTTATTTTGAGATTTCTGTACTAATTATGTTCAATTTAAAGGAAGACTCAGTAAAAGTAATTGCATCTTATGTCTTTTTTTACATCTCTTTTGATCCATGAGTGAGGTATTTGCAGAACTGTATGATGGCATATAGTAGGAAAAAAGTATGATTCATCCTGATTACAAAGCTGTTTCCTAAGAAATAATCATTGGAGAAATATCTTATTTGTGTTTTTACAAATGGTTTTGACTTAAAAAAATCTTGCCTTTTCTGTGTATGGCTGTAAATGGCCATAATTTTATATTGCGGGTTTTTTTTGTGTGGGACCATTTACTTAGTGCCTGTCACCCCTAGTGATCTACAGAGTTAGCCATAAAATCTAAGCCCCATCCCCTAATACCTACCCCAAACTTTAATAGCTGTGCCTTAAACTGTGTTTTTAACGTTCAAAACCCAGATAGGGAGTCCCTTGATATGTATTGACAAATATTGATTTCATCTAAATCAGTCTTTTTCAGCAGTAGTTGGCCAATTTGCAAGGTTCAATACTCGTGGACTTTGATGGATTCATTTTCTAAAACATTAGCAACTTATCTGAAATTCTAGGTGCCAATAGAATCTTTGCATATAAAGCCTTAGAAGAATCCTCTGGGTACAACACTAGGATCTATTTGTTGACCTTAGAGTAGTTTCACAGGAATGGGGGTGCCAGAAACCAGATGTGAGTGGAGTGCAGATTGATGGGAGTGAGTGGAGACAGCAAGTTTAGATGCTTCCTACAGGGAATTTGCTGATAAAGGAGAAGAGAGAGCTGGAGCAGTCAACAGAAGGGGAAGCCATATCAAGGATACTAGGGGAGTTGAGTGTTTTTAAAGGCTGAGAAAACTTAATAGAGGAAAAGCTGGAAGAGAAGTGGATTAATGATGGAGCAAATTTTCTGAGAAATCAGGAGGGGTTAGGAACAGAAACAAACTTAGGGGGATTCCTCATTTTCTAAGGCAGGAAGCAAGGCTGAGCTTGAATATATGTTTTGGTTTGGGGAGTAACGGGTGAGAAAGTGAGGGGTGCTCTGATGAAAGGCTCTTCTATCAGGTCAGAGGTTAGGTGGTAATGTGATGATTATGGTAGGGAGGGGAGGGGAGAGAGGTGAATAATGAGAGTTTGGAATAGTTGCTGTGGAAAATGAGAAAAGGAAGCTGATAAAAACAATAAAAAGCACTGCTGAGCTCTCCGACCTCATGCTACAGGCCCAATCTAACTTCCCACTGTAGCTTTAAGCTCCATCCAAAGTGGAGACTCACTTTGCCCTGCACCGACCTCACTCCTTCTCTTCACCTTCTGCAACCGTCTTATGTCTTCTGCCTTGCTTCAAACCTACCTGTTCTCTTATGCCCAGCTCTGGTAGATCATTTCTTGACCTCTTCAGCTGGCAGTGCTATCTATCCCCCTCCAGTCTTCTACAACAGCTGAACCACTCTTAAGAATTGTGTAATTTGCAAATATATTTTATCTTCTTTCCTAGATTGTAGGTTCCTTTGGGGCAAGAATCATGAGTTTGTCAGTGTCTCTGTTTCTCTTTCTCTCTCTGCCTAGGGCAGCGCTCCTGTGTTGTTCAGTAAAAGTGAATGAATAAATTAATGAATGAAGTAAATCCACCAAATTACATAAGAGTGGTGGATGGACCTATGAACCAGTTCATTTTATTTTGTACTTTAATTAGCTCCTTTGTGGGTGGGTATCTAAAGTGTTGGCCCACACAAATTTAAGACATAGCTAAGTTAGCTAACAGATATAACTAGTCATTTATTGTGTATTAATTAGGAGGATATTGTTGTGGCTTATTGTTAAAATAAAACTCAGTATTTAGATCCTAATTAATTTGTATTACAGAATTTTATTTGGTATTATTCATTTGAGGAGCTAAACCAGAAGTTTCTCAGATGCTTCTAATTGCCTCTTTTGCCATATGGATATAGAAGTACAAATAGCAATCACAATTCAAATTCCATTTTTATAAACTCCAAGATCACAGGCTTCATTGTTTCACTGAAGTGCAGTAAAAAGTAGTCTTCTGCATCACCACAGCAGTAGCAGCATTCCCTACCTGATTGCCATTGCCCCTACCCAAGGCTCAGCGAGTACATACTTGAATTTTTTCCTTATTTCAGTGATACTGGTCCATCCATTTATATCCAGGTTTTCCTACCTCAACCCCAGCACAGTATCTCGCAAGATACTGCTAAAATGTCACACTCTCACCTTGGGGAAGAGTGGTCAGAACAGATAAAACCCTCAAATTCTAGGTCTGTCTGGGGACATTGTCCAGAGTAGGCCAATGTATTATCAAGTGAAGTGAATATAATGCAGAGGAAGGAGGAAAGGAAATCTTGCCGAAAACTGCCATCATTTCTGTTCCAGTGTCTGCCTATAATGTTAAATTTCCACTCATTGGATTTTTCAGGCTCCTAGGTATTGGTGTACATATCATATCTGGTGTTTTCTTTGGATAATCACTCAGGATTTTAACTTTGTTTTAGTTTTGTTTTTTTCCCTGCTGAAATATTACATAGAGATATTTGAAATGGGCAAGAAAATGAGAGAAAAAGGATCACTACTAGTTTTGGCCATCTCGTCCATGAAGCTTCCTGATTCTATCAGCTAGAAATAGTCTCTCCCTTCCCTGAATTTATATAGCCATTTAACTGTACTTGTATTAAGACAACTCAGTTTTAGCCAGATATGGAAGCAACCTAAGTATCCATCAGCAGATGAATGGATAAAGAAGATGTGGCGCGCACACACACACACACACTCTCTCTCTCTCTCTCTCTCTCTCTCTCTCTCTCTCACACACACACACACACACACACAATGGAATACTACTCAGCCATAGAAGGAACGAAATAATGCCATTTGCAGCAATGTGGATGCAACTAGAGATTATCATACTAAATGAAGTCAGAAAGAGAAAGCTGAATACCATATGATATGACTTACATGTGGAATCTAAAACATGACACAAATGAACCTATGAAACAGAAACAGAATCATGGACATAGAGGACAGACTTGTGGTTGCCAAGGGGGAGGGAGTTGGGGGAAGGATGGAGTGGGAGGCTGGGGTTAGCAGATGTAAGCTATTATACAATATATAGAATGGATAAACAACAAGGTCCTACTGTACAGCACAGGAAACTATATTCAATATCCTATGATAAACCATAATGGAAAAGAACATATAAAGAATGTATATATATGTATAACTGAATCACTTTGCTGTACAGCAGTAATTAACACAACATTGTAAATCAACTATACTTCGATTAGAAAGAAATGTTGCCATTTACAACAACATGGGTGGGTCTGGAGGATATTATGCTCAGTGAAATAAGTCAGACAAAGATAAACAGATACTGTATGTTTTCACTTATATGTGGAATCTAAAAAATAAAACGAATGAATATAACAATACAAACAGACTTATAGATGCAGGGAACAAACTAGTGGTTATCTGTGGGTAACTAGTGGTAGGGGTAGGGAAAGATGGGGAAGGTAATTAAGAGGTGTAACTTAGGTGTAAAATAAATAAGATATAAGAATATATTGTACAACACAGGGAATACAGCCAAAATTTTATAATTTTAAACGGGATAAGTCTATAAAGACATCAAATCACTATATTGTACACCTGAAACTAACGTAACACTGTAAATCAACTATACTTCAGTTTAAAAAAAAGATGCCCCAGTTTGTGTTGCAGTTGCGTACATGAACCTCACTTTTCTACACTGTTAGCCTGTCGCCTACTCTGCTCTTGCTCCCCTTTTTTTCCAGCCCTCAATACATATAACCAAAAACAGCTTTGTTGTTTCAGTTGTTAATTATACTGGTTAGCTGATTCATATCTAGAATGGATTGTTTTTAAGAGGGCTTCTTGGTGACTTTAATGAATCCATTCAAGATATCATATGTTTTGTAGGTGCAGATGCCACAGTCTTAAAGAAGGTTAAAGAAGATCACTGCTTTGCATAGTGTAGAGATTGATGGCATATGGCTACACTCTGACAGTATTCTAGAAGGTTCTCTGGATTTCTCCTTGTAATTGTCTAGTTAATTACTGTCTAAAATTGGTCATAGTTGATGATGCAGCCTAAGGAAAAAAAGAATCTTTCAGTGATGACAATTAGTCTGACTTTTTTCTGCTTTAAGGTTCCTAGACCTCTGTAATGATTAGAATCCATAAGAACTGGCAAAGCTATTCTAGAGCCTGATATTAAGGTCTTGTGTCTTCATTGAGGTCCTTTGCTTCTCAAGCACATCATGAAGTATCAGTGATCTTTCTTTCGAACAATGTTTCTTGATGCCCATGGGAAAGGAAGAACCAATCGCTGTCCTGATAAGGAACCAACATCACTGTATTTTAAAAACTCTAGGCTTCCTTAAATGACATAAATAAAGGTAAAGTGTTAGATATAAGAGTGACTTTGTAACAGCCAAGTTACAATCTCTGTAAGAGAAATATGAGCTAAATAAGAGAAATTATCTCAGTCATCTGTGGGGTGGCTGCCTTCCTGTCGCCCTCTCAAGTGAAAGCAATTCATTGTCACATCTTACTACCTTATGATGTTCTTAATTCACCTCTGACTTAATGTACCTTGGAGTTCCAAAAAATTTTTTTTGATTCTTTTTTGAGCCTTTTGTGTCTAAATACAGCAACTTTTACTCCTCTCAGATATCAATCAAACCATCTCCATTCTCTGCCTCAGCCTTCATTTCAGTGTAGAGAGGAGACTTAGCACCTGGCTTAGCCTTCCACTCCATCCCTGGTCAAGCCATCCTCATAGGTAATTTCATGTATATGATGACACATTTAGCTCAGTTTCTTGATCTCCCCATTATCCATGCTGCTTCATACTTTGAATTTTGTCTTCTGGATTTGCTCTACCTGTTAAACATTAAATTTAAACATCTCATTCTCTGATGACAGTCTCATATTACAACTGTTGGTAAGTTATTCCCCCTGTAGCTGTTCTTTACTCTTGTGAAGATCTCTCTTCCCTAAATGCCTTTATTCTTTTTCCCTATTCATAATCATTCACCTCCCTGCACTCTTTTCTCCAGTCCCAGTTATACTCTGTGGCCCATCCTTTAAACCATATGCTTGCCAGTATCCTCAGCACCTTAGCCCTAGTGCCCACTCCTGGTAGAGGTGCAGTCCTGGGTCTCGCCAGCTGACTGCCTTTGCTCTACCTGCACTGGCTTTGAGCTCCACTGGAGAAAATCCCCCAAAGCATTCAGATTACTGCCAAAATAAATTCTTTGTTGCTGTATTAGTTTTCTAGGGCTGCTGTAACAAATTACCACAAACTGGGTTGGCTTAAAACAATAGAAACTTATTCTCTTACGGTCTGGAAGTTAGAAGCCTGAAATCAATGTGTCAGCAGGCACGCTCCCTCTGAAGTCTCTAGGGAAGAATCCTTTCTTGACTCTTCTGGCTTCTAGTGGTTGCCAACAATCCTTGGCATTCCTTGGCTTGTGGCAACATGACTCCAATCTCTGCCTCTGTCTTCACGTGGCCTTCTTCCCTGGGTCTGTCTTCTTCTTACAAGGATCCACTCATTTTGGATTTAGCTCCCGGCCTAATTCAGTACAGCCTTATCACAGTTTAACTAATTACATTTGCAAAGACCCTATTTCCAAATAAGATTACATTCTGAGGTTCCAGTGGACATGGATTTGTGGGGTGGTGGGTGGCGGTGGGGATGGATACTCTCCAACCCAGTATAGTTGCGGATGTCCAAAGAACCCTCAGTGCTGGCTGCTTTTCTGTATTTTCCTGGCCAGTTTTCCTGTTCTCTGCAGTAGCAATTTTAAGCCTCCCCTGCCCATCTTCAACACTCCAGAGCCCATCCTCCTGCCCCCATTTCTTTGGCAAAGAAATCAGACACCATCAAACCAGAACTCCCTTCTCTTTCTTCCCTCAGACCTACAGATTAGCTGAATCTATACTCATTGTTTCCTGTTGTAATGAAAGAGTTCATCCTCCTGTCTAAAATTTCATTTCATTTTTTTCCATCTCCACATATCCCATAGCCTTCTGCCCCCTCAGGAAACTTCAATTTAAACACTGTCCCCTTTCTTTACCATAGCTTTAAACTTGAACTTACTAATGGTTCCTGTCTTCAGCATTTAATGTCATTCAGATGTTTTCAGTCTTTAAAAAGAAAAAGGAAAATACTGCACAATTGCACACCACTTTTCAATCCCTGCCCCTAGTCCAGCTTTCCCTCTACCTCTTTCTTCCCTTCAGATACAAGCTTCTCAGAATTGCTGGGGACGTTGTCACTATGGCCTCACCCCTAATGGCTTCATGAGCTCTGTAGTCAGTCTCCCACCCCCGTGTCCCACTGAACTGGAACTGTATCCCGTGTCGTAAAACCCAGATCTTGTCCCTTTTTGCCCCATTCACCAACACTTGACCCTGATGGACATTTCCTTCTTCTAGAAACATTCCCTGCCTTGAGGGTAGTTTAGGGAGAATTGGGGGCCAGGATAAACTAGATAGAACTAGAAGACTTCTGAGATCTCCCTCAATTCTAAGAAGCTGATGATTTTCTGAGATTTCAAGAATCTTCAGTTCTTTTTGTTTATAA
Source organism: Neophocaena asiaeorientalis asiaeorientalis (assembly GCF_003031525.2). Taxonomy (NCBI): domain Eukaryota; kingdom Metazoa; phylum Chordata; class Mammalia; order Artiodactyla; family Phocoenidae; genus Neophocaena; species Neophocaena asiaeorientalis. The sequence continues at coordinate 1,771,479 of NW_020175666.1, forward strand.
AACTTCTTGGCAATTTGTGGTTATTTAAACATGGTAGCGCTTTTAAAAAAAATAACGTTGAGACTACAGAATGCAACATCTTTCTCATGCGGTTACTGTAATTTCAAAGAGATTATTTTTAGTAACTGTATTTGTTATTATAAAATTTCTCAGAAATAGAAAACCCATTAGGGAAACTTTAAATAGAAACTGGCTGTACTGAATTTAAAATTCTAAGATTCAAAGATACAGACTCTGATGCATTGTTATCTTTTGAAGTTCTGAAGCCTGAAATGTCCTCTTGTAAGAATATACGGTTTTTATATGTATAAAAATAGGCTTCTTATCTAATTTAATTTTTCAGAGAGTAGGATGACAAATAATATAAGAGAAAATGGAAACTAAATGGTATGAGTTAAAACTTGAAGTTTATAATCTCCTCCCTTTCCTAACAATATCTGTAGTATGAAGAACTCAGCTGTTTACGGCAAAGTTTTTTTTTTGAACAATTCTCCCTTTAGACAAATAGTTTGACTCCTGATTTGAATTAAATCAAGTTGCTTGATTTTAATTCAAGAACCACTTGATTTTAATTCAAGAACAATGTTTAAAAGATAATTCCAAATGTCCCCAAGTCTTCCTGGCCTAAAGATGCAGATGAGTTTGGGTTAATATCAAAAAGTCCCATCTTGGAGCCCCTCCTGCATGGCTGCTGAACCTCATCATCTCTGTCCAAGTGTCCACCAAGAATTTCCAAGTCTTGCTGTCTCATGGGCTCTGACCTTCTGGTAGAAGTTCTCCCCGCAGTCCACGGGCATGAGACACTGTGTTACTGCCTTGGGCATGGCCGCATGTCTCCCCAAGGGCCAGGCAGCCCTGTATTCTCTCATCCTGACAGAAGTCCCTCTAGGAAGGAGTTCCTTGAACTTTTAATCAGAATCTTCTCTTTCCCTGGGACTCAGTCCTTGGGGAACAGCACCTTGCCCTCCTCTTCTGCCCTCCTTTTTACCAGTTTCTGCTCCTGTGTCTGGGCCCCAGACATCCTCCTAAGAGGGTCTCTTTACTCTGCCCTACCATTCATGCACATAGAGGTGGGGAGGGGGCAGGAAAGCGGATGCAAACTCATATGGAGTTCCTGGTACAGCTGTTGGGAGCCAGAGCTCCAGGATTCTGAGGCTTCAGACTTTCCCCTTACCTTTCAGTCTCTGCCCCTTCCCCCTCAATTTTGTCCAGCTGTAGCAAATTAATAAAACACCCAATGAAAGCCAATCAAAACTGCAGAAGTCTTCAAAAGTTGTTAAAATGTTTTTCCTTTACAATCTGAATTGCTACAAACTTGATAGTTAAACAAGATTTTGATAAACAGTACATTTTGTAAATTCTGCAAATTGGTTGTTTGGCAAATTGGCCTGCTTTCCAGTTCATCAGATATTAAATCTCAGTTAGGTTCACTTGGAACTTCCTATTGCCATAGCCCTTTCATGACAGTGAACTTCAGAACACTTAAAAAAACATTATGTCTTCAAATTCCACATTTAGTTTTATTGAGAACAAAATGCTGTCATCTCTCTGGGGTTTATAGTTGGTGTATGCAGCACTGTACCAAGAGGTCTTCTAGGATATCACGTTAGAGCTCTTTGCAACAGAGCTGGATGCTGACCTTGCTTTTATTTATTTTTAATTGGATGAATTGAGGAAGGGGTGGTACTGGAATGTGTACTTATCCTAAGCCTGGAGAATCACTGTGAGGGGTGCCATGTTGAGGAGAAAAAAGTAGAGAAAGGGGATAGTGTCTTGCCAGCTACTAAAGATTTAAATTAAGACATACAGCTGAATAAGATTATATTTTTCTCCTGTTCACCTAATTCCCAAATTATAATACTGTTGAAATTGGATGTCTGTTCTTTAAGCACTAGTATTATTAGAGTGAATTAAGTTTATGTATTACACTGTAGAAATGAAAGCAACAAAACAAACCACAGATTTGTATACCCGTAGATAGATAAACTGTAAATAAAAGCTATTTTATCTTTGTTATTCAAAGCATATCAGTGTATCCTACTATAAAGGGATGAACTTCCACCCACTGGTTTTGTAGTTCCCTTTGGGTCTGCTATTGATTGTACAAGCTTTTTGTCTTTGATGAATATTTAGCAACAGGCAAGGATGCTTTCTGGCTGTTTGTCCAGCATTTGAAAAGGATCCCTTGTAATAAATCCCAGCATCCAAGAGGTGATTCAGTCTAAGTTTTTCTGCCTTCTATATGGCATTTTCAATTTTATTTTATTGAATTGTTTGTTTTGAAACAGGGATGATAATTATGTTTCCTCATGGTGAGAGTTCAAGGACATCCGCCTTCAGCTCTGCCCTTCTGGTGTATTTGATTTCACTCATATAGTCATTCTATTCCTAGAGTATCCAGAGAAGATTCTTGGAACCTGATTTGTCTATAAGAATTCTGGATCCTTCTGCTTAGGAAGGGCCTTCATCCAAACTCCTAGTAATTCTAGAATATTTGTGGGTGAAGAAGATGTGGCTTAAAACATCACTTAAAATAGTTTTTGTCGGCTATTCACTTTAAGCTTCTACCACTGATCTTATAATACTCTAACTAGGGCTTTTGAGAGATTGCTTTTTAGATAGGAAAAAAGGTAGTTGCTTAGCTGTCTGTTAGCTGAAACAGTTTTATAGGTGGCACTTGATTTCTAAAAAGAAGTGAAGAATGCCTTAGAAAGAATAAGATTTGATTTGCCCTACCAAGAAGCAATAAATCTATTTATTAGCCATTCAATGTGATGGTGGATCTAATATATGTTCTGGGAGTGATGAGGCATGGCTCCTACACAGCAGAGGGAAAATAATAGGCAAATTACAAATTTGGAATGGAAACTTGACATTAAAACAGATCTTATGTTTCACTGCTTGAAACTCAGAGTTTTGGGAACTAATTATCTAGCAGCAGGTAGTAACATGGGAATGTTAAATATACGTAGAAAACTCAGATACTTGAGCATGCAAAAGGGCCAGGTCAATGTATTTTTACACAAATAAAACAAGTTCAAGGTTGCCAAATATCATACTAAAACAAGAAAGAACGGTAAGTACCTATAAACCAGCAAGGATGTGCCTAACTAAGGCTAATTAACGTGCCAGCCATTACTTTTCCAGATATCACTAATGAAATACACTGTATGATTTGTAACACCAAAGCATGCTGTGATGATACGAGTTTAATGTTCTAAAATGTTCTCTTCTTTTCAGTCCTTTAACTTAGAGGTAAATTGGGGTAGCTGATACGCAGTTTGCTTTGCATTGGCCAGTCAGCAGATAAAAGGGTGCTACTTTCACAGGTTAGGGCATTGTAAAAACAGTTTGTATAACTAAAATTGTGTGTATTACAACTATAGAAGAAAAAATGTTACTTTCCAAACTAGAGTGTGATGATCAACCTGCTAAACTATCCTCATCACATTTGTAAAATGAGGATATCTGCCTTTTAGGATTATTGTCAGCAACAAATGACATAATCTCTGTAAAGAATTTAGCTCAGTACCTGGGTCACACTTATGTGTTCCATAAACACATCATAATTATTACTAATTAGCCGTTCAGGTACAGATTGCAGCACCTGAGCTTTGAGTTTAGCATTGAATTAAGAAGTAGACTATGGGGCTTCCCTGGTGGCGCAGTGGTTGAGAGTCCGCCTGCCGATGCAGGGGACACGGGTTCGTG